>NC_056616.1:22318464-22380964 GCF_018340385.1 Cyprinus carpio | reverse complement strand
CAGACAGACAGACAGACAGACAGACAGACAGACAGACAGATAGATAAGATAGATAGATGATAGACAGAGACAGACAGACAGACAGACAGACTGATAGACAGACAGACAGACAGACAGACAGACAGATAGATAGATAGATAGATGATAGACAGAGAGACAGACAGACAGACAGAGAGATAGATAGATAGATGATAGACAGACAGACAGACTGATAGATAGATAGATGATAGACAGACAGACAGACAGACAGACAGACAGACAGACAGATAGATAGATAGATAGATAGATAGATAGATAGATAGATAGATAGATAGATAGATAGATAGATAGATAGATAGATAGATAGATAGACAGACAGACAGACAGACAGACAGACAGACAGACAGACAGACAGACCCTGGCATAGATAAAACCCTGGCAGATGAATTGTTGCAGAAAGTATGTGTTATTAATAGAAGCGTTGCGCAGTTGCGGCCATGGGAGTGTTTTCATTTTGATGGTGTCATTGATTTGTTGTGCTTCTGTTATAACATTCATTCTCTGTCCAAAATAGCAATGACAACACTTGTACACACATAAATGTTCATTATGTCCTCTATGAGGAAATCCCAAAATATACAGAAGCTGCTGACAGACTGATGCTCAAACAGTAATTTAGACGAGAGTTCGATCTATTGGAGTTTTTCACAAACCTCAATTCTCTAACTCGAGACGGGTGTATTTTTAACTTTGATTATGCCCGAGAGATTCGGGGTGACCTTAAGCTCTGTTATTATTGGAGACAGAAGCAGCTGGGAGATATAAATGAGAGTTTGTCTTATATTTACACTGAGAATATGCACCTCTCTCCTGAAGAGCTCCCCGGGCGCTTCACGCAGCTGCTCCTTGCTGAAATTGAGCAGTATTTATAGCGAGAGACACACTTGTGCACAGGAGACACCAGAAACACTCACAATTCATCCTCCAATCCGATCGAGGATGTTTAACTTCACAGCTATTGGTTTTGTTACACACATGTCTCCAGGGAAATTTTAACGGCCGAATGCCGTGAATGAACCCTGGTTACTTGCAGCTCCTGTGATAATTAATTCCTCAAATTCTCTGGGTATTTTCAGCTGAGGTGGGCAAGCATCAGTGGCACCTTGTTTATATTTAGTAATGGATACTGCTGGAGCTTGATGCACATGATGCACACTCAAATACCGGCACATACTTTGTTGGCATAAGAGTACGGCTAATCTGGGATCACAAAAACTGGCTCATATCAACCATGCATATTAAAGGGTGCATGCATATTAAATAAAAAATTAAATGTAAAAAATAAATTAAATGAACTATTTATCTTTAATAAATCATCTCTTACAAAAATAAATTATTATTTATATACTTATATTTATTAATATTTTGAATAAGCTTTTATTTATTTTTTTTATTTTGCTTGAATTTTTAATTATAGGACTTTGTCATATTATATATATATATATATATATATATATATATATATATATATATATATATATATATATATATATATATATATATATATATATATATATTATATATATATATACACTTTTTTCAGTTAGTAATTTTAATATTTTAATTGAAACTTATTTCAGTTACATGCCAAGGTAATACTTCTCATTTTTGTGTAGTTTATGTTTTTCTGCTAATATTTATATTTCATTTTTACAAGCTATTTATTTATTAATTTATTTATTTATTCAATATTTATTTATATATAAAAAAACTATGTATTTTTAAAGTTTTTTATTAGTAATTTAAAAATTTTAAGCACACTTATTTTCATCTAATATTTCATTTTATTTCAGTTTTCAATTAACAAATATTTTAACGCTGGCATGCACTAGTGGAACTGTCACTAAAATATACAAGAATGCTTTCGTCATTTAAAAAAAAAAAAAAAACTTATAAATTGTTTTAGTTTCATTTCAGTTAGTAATTTTTATATTTTAAGTTAAACTTATTTCAGTAAAATGCCAAGGCAACATTTCTAATTTTGGTTTAAGTTTTCATCTGATATTTTATTTTATTTCTTTTTTATTTCAAATAACAAAAATGTTTGCTTATGTATGTATGTATGTATGTATGTATGTATGCATTTATTTATTTATATATTTTTAACCATAGCAACACTGGCATGCACTAGTAAAACCATGCACCACTGAAATAACCAGAAATGCAAACAGACTTTCTCAAGGTATTACAGACCTCCTTGGTTTCAACCCACTGTCAACCTCAACCAGATAACCAGTGTTAAACGACATAATGGCAGGTGGTAGCAGTTGTGTAAATATTTCCTCCCCCATCCTCCACCACACAGAGAGACAGTCCTGCACCCACACAGACATCTCCAGTTCTGGAGGAAAACGTCAGAGTTTGTCTCAGTCGTGTGAAGGCTGGAGCACTGTGACTAAATAAGGGCAAAAAACTCTCGTATTGACGATTTGTCTGGCACAAACTGACAAGCTGTGTTTGTGTTGATCATATGATTACCAGAATTAAGGTCATAATAAGTGGGGAAGTTGTGACCTAATGGTTAGGGAGTTTAACTCCTAACCCTAAGGTTGTGGGTTTGAGTCTCGGGTCGGTAATACCACGACTGAGGTGCCCTTGAGCAAGGCACCGAACCCCCAACTGCTCCCTGGGCACCGCTGTATAAATGGCTGCCCACTGCTCCGGGTGTGTGTTCATGGTGTGTGTGTGTTCACTGCTGTGTGCGTGCACTTTGAATGGGATAAATGCAGAGCACAAATTCTGAGTATGGGTCACCATACTTGGCTGTATGTCATGTCACTTTGTCATAAAGGTCATTATTTTAACACATCAGAGATTTCTCAATGAGAGCAACAACTGAATACAAAAGACTTGCTGAAGTGCCCTTTTCTCAAATGTTTCTTCTGAGGCAGAGAAAACATTGAGAAATGTCTCCTCTAGAGATCAGTAGCAGGTCAGGTCACTGAGACATTGCTGTCCACATTAATGCATTTGATTTTATGCGATTACATTTTAATGAGTTGTTTGGGCTTGTTTTACAGTTGAAATGTCTGCAAATCCTTAAAACAAGATACAAATAATGCACCTTGAATATGCCAGATTTTTATACACTGAACAAGTGGAAAAATCTGCCAAGTGCTATAAGACAAAATACACTCTCTAAAGTCTTAATATTGCACAATGCAATTACATTTTGAGGAGTTTTAGATATTTTAACTTAAAATGCTTGTTAAAAGTAGGATTTATACTTGCTGTGTTCCATTTGTCAAATTTCTGTATTTGTATTGCTCCCAAGGCATTAATTTTATAGCTCTACATTGCTACATTAATTGTAATGAATTGTCTTGAGTAGTTTTCCACTTAAAATGTCAAAAAATTTTAAGGAATGCATCTTAAATACGCCAGATTTTTTTACACTTAAAACAAGTGCAGTAAGACAAAATACTGAAAACAACTCTTAATGCTGAATGCAATGTAATTATGTTAAATATTTTTGGATACTGGAAAATTAGACTGGAATTCTAAATAAGATTGTTTACATTTCTGTCCATTTTTAATTGCCCTTAAAGCATTTTAGGCGAAGTTGATGCTGAAATGAGTGTAACAGAATGCAATTTCACCAACATCAAAGTATTCTCCTCTGTAACATGTTTACCGTGCAATCTTCCTTATACAACTCCAGTCATGTTCTCATCAGAAGTACAATACCTACAACAACACTCATGCACCAGACGAAACACTTCCTGTGATGTCACAAGCTCTTATCACCTGTCATTTCCTCCTGTACCTTCCTGTAGTGTGAGATGCTAAAAATACCCATATTACAAGTGCACACCAGCTATTTGTGCCTGAATGCACTTCAAGTCAAAGTCAACACTATCTTAACACACATTCCTGATCTGATTGAATGATCTATTCATTCACGTTAATCAAATGGATATTGAATCTGATAAATATGTTGATGCACACCTTGGATGCAATGCAAGTTGCAGATAAAGCATCTGACAAATGCATAAATGCATTTTAAGCTATGTTTATGTGGTCCAGTGATATGGGGGAAAAAAGAAAACAAAAACACAAACACATCTGACTGATTGTTCACTCAGTGCGCACACCGCCATTCAACAAGCATGTGGGCGATGAGCCGTCCAGAGCTGGCATGATGAGGACCACAGCCTTAATCTAATAAATGTGACCTGATGTCACCCTTCATGGGAAGGAGAGAGAGTGAGAGAGAGAGAGAGAGAGAGAGAGAGAGAGAAACAAAACTACAGTACAAAGAGTGCATACAAAAATAGGAATCATAAACTACAGCCTAGGTTAAAATGGCACATGACGAAAACGTGGAGTTGAGTTTTAGGTGAGAGTTCAAGAGGACTCTCATACTTCATGACGGTCAAGCAGTACTACTGCACTGAAATTTGCTTCTTTTCTCATCTCTCTGTCTCTCTAATTTACATTAGACAGCCAGCTGTCCTGAATACCATGTAAGAAGAAAAATAAAGTGAGTCGTTATTGCAAAATAAACACAGATAGAATGAACAAGACCTCTGTCTTTACACAATTATGTATAAATGTAACAGAATGTAGCAGCTTCTGTGGAAGATGCAGGCTGTAATAAAGCAATAAGCCCCAAAAAGCCATGGTTTACAGTGAATTTATAACAGCTGAGGGGCATTGTTAGGCACAACATGGACTTATTCCATATATGTTGCAAGGTTTCACAAAATAAAACAAAGCAAATAAAATGTAATTACATTAGTAAAAACATTCTCCTGCCAAACAATGTAGTTCCTCAGAGCAGATGCAGGACAAATAAATGGATGGATGGATTTAACAATAAAACAATTGATGGACTGATGGACAGAAGGAAAGAACAACAGATGGTTGGATGGACAGATGGATGGAAGGATGGACTGATGGATAGAAGGAAAGAACAACAGATGGATGGATGGATGGATGGATGGATGTATGGAAGGATGGATGGAGTGATGATAGAAGGAAAGAACAACAGATGAATGGACGGATGAATGGATGGATGGATGGATGGAAGGATGGAAGGAATGACTGATGGATAGAAGGAAAGAACAACAGCTGGATGGATGGAAGGACTGATGATAGAAGGAAAGAACACTGGATGGATGGATGGATGGATGGACAGATGGATGGAAGGACTGATGATAGAAGGAAAGAACACTGGATGGATGGATGGATGGATGGGTGGATGGAATGATAAATGGATAAAATGAGAATGCTAAATGGGTGAATGGATGGATGGATGGATGGATGGATGATGGATGAATGTAGATGGAATGATAGAATGATATATAGAACAACAGATTTGATGGATGGATGGACAGATGGAAGGAACGCTAAAACAATAGATGGATGGATGGATGGATGGATGGATGATGGAAGGAATGACAGAATGGTAGAACAAAAGATGGATTGAGGGATGGATGGACCTATAAAACAATGGATGGATGAAACAATAGAACAGGTAGATAGAATCATGAAATTTGAAAAATGGAATTTTTTATATATTCTGCAGTCCACTACAAAAACAAAATAAAAAGAGTTTAGACAGTTAGCAAACTGTGCTGAGTTTATTGAAAATATCTTGAATTCTTCACAAGGGGTTTAGAGCTAGAAATGTAGGTCTCAGGATAGGGATTTGGAAATAAACACACCCGAATTTGTGCAATAGCATGAGTCAAGTCAACATCATAATAATAAAAACAAAAAATCAGACAGCACTGAGAATGACCCACGGTCAGCAAAGACTGCGGCAGTGATGCAATATGACGTGCCTTTTCTCAGGAATAGCTCTGCTATCTGGAACATTCTTTCCATTGCACAAACAGCTCCTTCAAAATCACCTCCTTCAGAAAGACATCTGCTGACCCAGAATGAGAAACACTCGACGTGTAATGACTTCAGTGTTAGCTTCATACACGCTTTGGGAGTCGTTTATGTCACAGCGATATCCTTTGTCTTGCCGGCTGTGATTGATGAGCAAATGTTACTGATAAGCATGTTTTCATATGGCCATATGGATCTGCTCCGATCGCCGGTCACAGTTGACGAATGACCAGATCATTTCCCTCGTACAGTAAAACTGAGGACGGAGGAAATAAGTTAAAGTGATGAAACTCTCGTATCACACTAATAATATTTATAATGGTACTTTACTCACCCTCAGGCCATCCAAGATGTAGATGAGTTTGTTTTTTCATAGGAACAGATTAGGAGAAATTCAACATTCAATCACTTTCTCATCAAAGGATCTTCTGCAGTGAATGGGTGCCGTCAGAATGAGAGTTCAAACAGCTGATAAAAAATATCACAAACTTCTGGCCGAAACACCAATCCATAATCCTTTCCTTTAAATTTAAAAACATCTCATTGATGGATTTGCTTCTTCCAGACATGCAGATTTTCTCTTCACAAGACATGAATTGATGGACTGGAGTGGTGTGGATTACTTGTGGATTATTGTGATGTTTTTATCAGCTGTTTGGACTCTCATTCTGACAGCACCCATTCACTGCAGAGCATCAGTTGGTGAGCAAGTGATGCAATGACACATTTCTCCAAATCTGATGAAGAAACAAACTCATCTACATCTTGCATGGCCTGAGGGAGAGTACATTTTCATCTGTTTTTATTTTTTTTTGGTTGAACTGTTCCTTTGAATGTACTCAAATCACTTTGGATTAAAGAATAAACTAAACATCAAATTAGTAATTAGTACTATGTCACAACAAATCCATCAGAAAAAAAAGATATCCATGATTTCTGCTTTGGAAGAGTTTTGCAAAAAAAAAAAAAAAAAAAAAAAAAAAAAAAAAAAGCACAAAGCCACAAGCGACCCCAGATCTCTCAGCGTCTGCAGTAATGCTTTTGGCTCACCACCACATTTTTTTCTGACAATAGGTGTGGGCTGCAGCAGAGAGATGATCTCACCACAGAGCCTGCTTTGGCTGTAATGATATAATGTTAATTCTGCGTCCCACGACTGTGTCATTTTTAGAGACACACACCCTTCCTGAAGGAGTGAAGACTGACACTATACAGCCTTGAGTACTAACAGGTGAAGAGTTTAACATTTTATGCATGCCCAATGTCACAGCTCATATGCAACAACTCCTTTAAAAACAAACACACTTCCCTATTTTATAATGGACTGCTTGGAAACTTATTCTTACATGCCATTAAGAAGCCATTTCCTATGGACATAAAATGTGACTACTACATCACTATATCAACTACTCTTACTTAAAAAGTACTGTGGATGTACCATGGTAAAGTGATGATAATCAAAGGATTACACTACCATTCAAAAATTAAAGATTTTAAAAGAAGTCTCTTTTGCTCACCAAGGCTACATTTATTCAATCAAAAATACAGTAAAAACAGTAATATTGTGAAATATTTTAAATAATTAAAATAACAGTTTTCTATTTTAATATATTTTAAAATGCAGTTTATTCCTGTGATGCAAAGCTGAATTTTCAGCATCATTACTCCAGTCTTCAGTGTCACATGATCCTTCAGAAATCATCAGAATATGCTAATTTTTTTTTTTTTTTTTTTTACATGAAAGCAAAGTTTTTTGATGAAAAGAACAGCATTTTTTTGAAACCGGATTTTTTTTTGTAATATTATAATTGTCTTTAATGTCACTTTTTTTTTCACACACAAACTCACCTCAACAAATAAAAAAAAAATGCTTTGTGCTTTTAATTTTAAAGAAACATTTAGTGTATCATATTCATACTATGAAAGAAACTGCAAAGCATACCATGATACAGTACAAGCCCAAACACATTGTGATACCATTTTACTCTGATATACTGCGTACTATGGTACTCAATGATAACCATATTCAAATAGCAAGTTATTACTATGTGCATTGGTCATGCTATGGTCCTATACACATACTTTAATAAGACTTCAAAAATACCATGGTACATGTTCAAAACTATGGTAATACCGTGGTACTTTAACATATGCCATAGAAACAATTTATATCATATTCAAATACCATGGTACTACCATGCCGCATGTTCTAAAACCACAGTACTTTGATATAGTACTGAATGATTCATATTCAGTGTATTTACCTAGTTCTCCAAGTACTTTAACAAATACCTTAGCATGCCATGGACTTTTTCGTAAGCGCATGTTTTAGTAAAATCAATCAACAGCGGTGTTAGTTGACATTTAGGACCTACATGCTTTTTGTTAAAAATAAACTAAACACATTTCAATGAACTAAACAAACCACTTAAACAATTGGCTTCTGTTTTGTTGTCATGACGACGGCACGGCCCAATGGTACGAGCATGAGCTTGTTGTTGTTTCTCACATGGCGGTGCAGAATTGGAGCACTGATGTCATGCACCATGTCTTAAATCTGCTCATCAGGTCATTAGCTCAGATGCTAACTGCGGCCCATGATTCATTCCTGAGGGCATGAAAGAAATCAGACTGCCACACCATTTCCAAGTGTCCATAAAGACATGGTGCCTTATGACAGCTGATTATTTGCTAAATGCATTGTGAGTCTAAACACATGCAACTCTTCTCTTTCTGCTCACCCACATGTGGACTTCCTCCACAAACCTGAAATGTTTAGACAGATCCTAAGGTCCAGAGAGAATACTGAGTCAAACAGGCTGATTTAAGACATCATCTCTGTCACTGACAACTTCAAAGTGCTGTAGCGCTGCCAGCCAGCTCCCGTGAGCCCGTGTCAGAGGAACTCCTTCAGTAGGAAATGGAAACGCTGAGTGCAATCTGATGAAGCGCTTCCTGAAAGCTGCCCATACTCAAAATGAAGTCAGAGACAAGCAGATTTCTCAGTTGCATGGTCACCATGCACATAAACACAAATAAACTAGATTGTGATACTTCCTGCAATATGGTTGGTAAAGTGGTTTTTTAATTGTTTTATCTATTTGCCAGGTGGTTTTTAACTAGATCAAGTAAAAAAAAATCCCTTCCTCAAGTTTTTATATGGCTTGAAGCTAAAGGATTTTTTAAATCCAAAAATCATAAAAAAAATTTTAAAAAAAATTGAAAATCAACGAGATAAAAAGGATGTCATCACACTAAATGGGGTAAGTTGGCACAAAAAGTTATAAGCTTCTCAGGTAAATTGAAACAGTAAAAAACAAATCATAACACAAAATAATGAACAAAAAATAAAAACGCAAAACGAATCAAAAAACATACAGAAATAAAGTATCATAAAACTGTAATATATATATATATATATATATATATATATATATATATATATATATATATATAGTAAATACACACACACACGCACACACACACACACACACACAAATAACTATGTACAAATACAGCATAGCAACCAGTTTACAAAAACCACCACTCAATTTTGCCATTTAAAGCATCATAACCATTCCTATATTGATGATAAACACTAAAAATGACATTTTTAGAAGTACACAACATACCTTTTTGATATGGTCCCAAGTTACAGGTCTCCGTTCACAGTTGACTTTGTGTCAAAGTCAGCAAAGACTTCAAAAACGTATCAAAAGAAACGTCCACTTTAATGTCCATCTGTTCCTGGAATGAAGCATCACAAAGACACTCTTTCTTGTGGTCCGGTCTTTACGCTGTCTTCTGTTCCCACTGAGACGGTCTGAGCACTAACAGTCTGTGAGAACTGTATTGTCCTCAATCCAAGTCTGAGCGAGCAGAATGACTGAGAAGAGAGAGAGAGAGAAAGAATGACCAATAAGAGGGGAGGCAGAGATGGCCAGATCTAGTTGATATGAATCCGGCTCACTTCTCTTGCCTATTCAACGTCCTGGATGAGGGAAAGACGGTACACAGAGACAATTTAGAGCGTCTGGAGAGACCCCTCACTCTTTTATGTTCTGACCTGTGAAGCGCTGTGTTGACTAAGAGCTAATTTTAACTCATGCGCTCAGTCTCTCGTAGCGTTTAGCAGCTGAGGGGGTTGAAACAGACGTCTGTGAACCCTGCTGACAGCTGGACCACGGTATTCCGCCAAATCAGGAAAAGACTGTCATAACTACCCAAGCAGTCGTTGGGGTAGAAATGAACTTTCTGTGTCAGGTACTGTAGATCAAACATTGGGGGCTGAAAGGAAAACAGAATAGGGACAAAAACTAATATTTGAGAGCATATCAGAGTCAAGAACATATCCAGGTCACATTTCACCCCATCTCTTTTAACATTATAAATGCCTTTTACTGTCACTTCTCAGTGTAATGCATACTTGCTGAATAAAAGTATTAACTTCTTTCAAAAACCAACCTTACTGACTGTAACTGTTCAGATTTTGTTTTATGCACATTTATTTATATATATAAAATATTCATACAGCCTGAAAACTGAAAACAGTAAAATTACACTTTTTTAAAAAATATTTATAATATACATATTTAGATTTCGTAGTTTATTTGTATAAGGATCACCATTGGAAATTCCAAAATGTCCAATTAAATATCCTGATGCTATCCTGATGATTACGGGAATCAGAATAAGATTTTTATGATTTATGAAAATGAGAATTAAGAAAACCCTGATCTTAAAATAGGTATCATTCCATTAAAATTCTTCTGATTTGGGGGTAAACTGTGACTTGACCAATACATGTTTTTTTGTGAGATTCACTCCCTTAGCTGAAGCATGTGAACAAAAAATAAATAAATAATTAAATAACAAAAAATAATCAAACATCTTTGAAAACTTGCTGAATTAAGACAGTCATTGCCTTTTTTTTTGGCAAAGTCTTGCAAAAGTGCCACAAGCGTGACAGCATGATATGACAAACACTGACACAGACGTGTCAGAAATGTCACAGTCATTTAAACAGGCTAGTGTTTACAGCCCTGTTTCTATAAAGATGTTTGACAACAACACTTGTCTTGCTTATGGTAACATGATTATACTATGCTACTCTTCACAAAACCATGCAAATAACAAATGGTATTTTGAGTGCAATGTAAATACCAAATGGTACATGAGTAATCATTCATAATAATAATAATAAAAAAAAATGGTATTACATCTGTACCTCATTACCATCACAGTACTTTTCTGTAAGTAAAGGCACAGAAATCTGAGAGAACTGTCATGCATAGAAGAGTGTGTTACCTGGATGAACCATCAAGAAATGTCCAGAAAAAATGCAATACATTACAGCCATGCACAGCATCACCCACAGATGTAAATCTGTCAATCGTAGTCACATGAATGCTGTTTTTCTATCAATCTACAACACAAGAATATTGCAACACAATGCTTGTTTACATCATCTTTAGCCCTGACTGTGGGCTGCACTGAAGCATTCCTGCATTTTGTTTTATTTTACAGCGTTATAATATGTAGATTAATGTACAGCAGTGAAACAGAACAGTCATTCATGAGATACAGAGCTCATTTGGACAGAGATTTCATTGTCATTTGGTTGACCATCCATTTAGAGTTAACAGTGTAAAACAGTGCACTCTACCGGCTGCTCTGTCAAAATAAAAAACAAAAACAAAAAACAAACAAACAAACAAAACAAAAAAACCCGACATATCAAATATCTTAGGCGTGGGTTCGATTTTGACATTTCTGGAGACACAACAGCAGACATACATAATTTCACATACATAAATAAAAATCTGGCTCTAAACCTCTCTTTTCTTTCTCTATTCAGAGCTGATCTAGAGAAGCATATGGAAACTATCCAAAGTTATTTTAATCCTGTCAAAACTGTACCTCTATATTCATACTATGTGTCCTTTTAAGATTAAATTGAAAGATAAAATTTTATTTTTTTTTTTACCTGGCAACACGTCCCTTACAACAATTAACAACAACAAAAAACAAACAAACAAACAAACAAAAAAACCACTCCGAAGTTCTGATCTGAATCAAACGATTCACGAACCCATTTCGAAATCCCGATCTGAATCAAATGATTTGCGATACCCGTTAAGAAGTCCCGATTTAAATAATGATCCGCAAACCATCATTTCAGATCGGGACTTCGAAGCGTGTATCACAAATATTTCAATTCGCGAAATGATTCACAAACCCAGAATTTCAAATATGAACCAAAAGATTAGTGCACCCGTTCCAAAGTTCTGATCTAAATCAAAAGATTCACAAACCCCCTCCGAAGTCCCAATCTGAATCAAATGCTTCAAGATACAGTAGGTGGACATCCAAAACGTCGTTTCTACCGCCGCTCGTACCGCCGCCGCGGCGTCTGCAAAGTGCATTTGCAGCTTTTGACCGCTGAGTGGCGCTTTAATCACAGGTTTTCAAACAAGCGCATCAAAGCACATTTTCGCAAATAGACGTCAGCTTTGCCTCACCGAAGTGTTATATTTGATTGCAGTGGGGAAAATGAAAGAAAAAATATTTAATATTCACAGATGAAAGTTTAGTCCTTATGAAGATATGTGCGTTTCTTAGAGCGAATTCAAGCAGGATAAATGTCAAGCCTATGAGCCTGTGCTTATATTTTCTCTACACCATATTTTAGTTTAGACACATTTAAATAGTGTGCAGTATATTTTATATAATATGAATTATGTGTTATATTATTAAAAAGAAAATGTGGTTTTACTTTGCATCGGAGCATTAAAAGTGATAGCCTATTGTGAGCTAGGCTTGCGTGTTTTATAAATTATTTTCTTTATTTTAGTAAAACGTAAGGCACTGTATCATTTCGCTCCCATTATTTAGGCCTAATTAAAACAAGAAACGAATAAATTAAACCTGCACGATTTAACTAGTAAATCATTGCAACTCTAAAGAATGGACGGATTAATACAACGTCCTCACTTATCAACAAAGTACACACGATGTAAAAAAAAAAAAAAAAAAAGAGCTTAATTAATTGACAACTTCAGTGATTTTAAATGGAGTCTTCTTTGCTTGCTTTCATATAATTTAAGTAAAGTAAAAATAAATAAATAAAATAAATAAATAAATTGCAGCCACATTTTAAATGCAGGTTTGTATAATATTCCGTAAAATATCAGTGCAAGATTTGCTCTGCATGATGCTGAGTGCACGCAGCATTTATTCTTATTTGTCTACATATTTTATCTTCATTACAAATCTCGTTTGGTTTTATTTTGGATAATTGCATGTAAAAAATTATTTACTTTGTGATGCATATGCAAAATGTGAATTATTATTTATATTCAAGTGTTTGTGCAAAAATTATTAATGCGCATACATGACAGGGAGGCGCCCTCTCAATCACGTGATTTTTTCCTGATAATGAAATAACTGAAAATTGTGGTGTCTCACATACATGAGAAATATATCTACAGAAAGCTTGAAATGTCTTTTAAACGAATCAATTCAAAACGAAAGCATTATGTAATCTGTGAAGGTTGTATTTCTGTTTAAAGGCGCGTCCATGTGGAGAGAGTCAGCACTGTGAATTTCATCTTGGAGCCGACAAGAAAACATTTGTTTATTAATAAATAATTAATAAATAATTAACATGTCTCCTTTTTATTATTAGGCTACTTCTGCCTGTGCTTTGTGACGAACTTAATGCATGTTCTTGAGCGTGGAATATATTAAGGCTGGATTATAGTTGTAAATTTAATATAAATTTGCGATTAGCTGAATAATGACAAATGAACGACTAGTAACTAGAAAAATCTTACGTGGGAAGCAGACCTATTAAATACCATCTAGACATCTCTGTTAAAGTTTTTAAAGAATTTTATACGCGTTTGGATAAATTCTTCCTTCAGAACGGTCTGTAATGGAGAGATGCCTTAACACTGATTTTTCCTCTGAAACACAAAAACGAAAATTGATAAATAAAATAAAATAAAATAAATATTTTATGTTTTGAGAATGATTGGGCTCAACCCTCCCCGCGCGTCTGAGACACGCTGCCGAGCAGAGTATGAGCGGAGCGGAGTGATTCTGACTGAAGAGAAGCGGATTTTTTAAAAGTCAGGAGCGTCGTGGTTTTCACTCGCTCCAGCACCGCTCCATCACGAATACAATTCATGCCAACAGCCCGTAATATAACTGCATATTTAGCAAGAATTCACATGATAAACATATTTAGCTATAGCTTGATACACATAATCTCTCCGATCAGAAGACTATAATGACGGCAATAGTCGAGCGGGATGTTACAGGCTAGTTCTCAAGGAATTTGTCTTCCTTTTACTGATTAATTTTCGGGTTAAAGCGTGATTTAAACAGATACAGCACATTCACACGTAATCGCTGTCGCAATAATGCATTCAAACAAATGTAATCTTACAGTAGGCTACTTCAATGAGCAGAAATCTGTAACAAATGCATTGATCTGTAGATAAAATAACTGACGAAAATGTAAACTGTTATTTTCATCACAAACAAAATTTGCACAGCAGAAAGCAGCAATTATACCTTTTAATGCTGACAATTTTATTAGTTTGGCGTTTGGTACAAAAAGTTTGCACACAATAGCCTAATCCCCTTTGAAACTCTCCTGTAATTTTATTTATTTATTTATTTTTAATTTTAATTTTATAACCTATTATGAACATAACATTTCAACTTTAGCCACGGAGTGAAGGCGGAGCAGTGTTTCTGGTATGAACGCGGAGCTTAGTGATTATTAAATGCTCGGAGCGCGGAGGGAAATTGTTGCTGCTCCACTCCGCTCACGTAGGCCTACTGTACTGCCGAGTGAGAGAGATGTTTCGCCCTATATGAACAAGGCCGTCCGGTGTAGACACGGTTAGACAGTGTCTGCTATATTTACAAATAATTGATATAAGAAATAAAAATAAATACATAACCTAAACCAGCGGCATAACGAGATGAATATATAGACTAGAAAACTGATTTAGGCCTACACTTGGTCTGTCCTCCGTCCATGACACTGACTCACTGCGGAGCTGCCAATTTTAATCTGAACAGCTCTTAACGCCGAGTGGATGGCATGATGGGCTAGTATTAAAAAATAAAATAATTTTATATTAAAACTTGTTTTGAACAATTTCTTTGTCATTTGAATATTGATTTTAAGTAGGGAGGCAAAAAAAAAAAAGATCGATTTAAATTGATTTTTTTGTGAAAAAAATCGGGGATTTTTTTTAGGCCATAGGCCTATCGCCCCGCCCTAATGCAACAGTTTTTTTTTTTTTTTTAAGTTAAGGCAACTTCCTCTGAAATTAAGTTATAATAACTAATAAACTTTATTGCGCTATACAGTAGTCAACATTTGAAGTGATCAAACCTTTCTTTAAAGTTGTCCTAAAACCTGTTCTGCAAGTTTGATACCCTCATAAGACTGTCCATATGAAAGAGCAAGAGATTCACACCTTTATCTCGACCCCCACAAGCTATACAGAACCTCACCCCAGCCCCCTCCAGCTGAACTGAACTCGGTCTGTTTTTGGTCTGTGAGGAACGCTGTATTGTCATGTTACTGGGTAGAAACATGCCTGCACTCACAGCAGCCCTTCTCTTTTTATTCATTATTTTCCCGCAGCCCATATTATTATTTTCACTAGACCAAAATAATAACAAATTATCAATTGATAATTAATCATTATTTTTTGCCAAAATCATTGTTATTTGTGTACGTAGGCGTTTGCGGAAGGCTTTAAGACCAAGCAGAATCCTCCGTAAGCTGCTCCCGCTTCACAGCGCGCGGGACTCGCGCAAAGTTAATGCTGTTAAATAGAGAGTAAAAAAAAAAAAAAAAAAAAAATACAACTAGTGTAGGCTATCCTTAAACTTGGAGCTCATTATATTAAAGTACAAATCCAAACACCAGAAGCAACCTACACTCTCAGTGTTCTTTCACTGAAAAGTATGCATTTTATTTATTTATTCACAGGCTATATGGTTGAAATAGTATTATTTTAGTTGAAAACTTTAAGTGCCATTGTTTAAAAAATGCATCAGATGTTTCATAGACCTTAAGTTGTCATGCTTTAAAATCCCATGCCATTTGTAATTTCACTGTATTTTAACCTCCTAAATTACTACCCCCACCAATTCTATAATGGTAAAATTTATTCAGACCGATGGCATTTTTTATGACATTATTTATTTTTATTTTTAGAATAGGCTAATTGTAACATAAATGGATGAATCAAAACAAATCAGACTTTTTTAACTGCAGGCAGATATAGGCCTATATTATTGTACATTACAAATATTTGGATCCCTTATTTTATTAAAGAATAAATACTTATTTTCTTCAAGAATAAACATTATAAATAAATAATTAAAGAAAGAACCTCTATTAGCCCTTATTTGTAGGTTGTAGGAGATATGCGAGCGATTCATAGATTTAAAAAAGTGGTTGCTTGGTTTCAGAAAACAAATACAGCTCGTAAAAAATGCTATGATGAAAAAGTCATGCTAACTTATTAATTCATAGAAACAATTTAATTAATTTTTTTTTTCGAGATTCAACTTGAATTTCAATACTATTAAACTGACTTTAAAATCTCAAGGAGTTTATAAGTTGAAAACGGTAAAATGTCACAGTGCATGCTAGCCTAAATGAACTTGTATCTTTTATAGTATCCGAAGACTTGAGTGCATGTTAGCATAAAACCTAACAATATAATTTGATTTTTTTTTTTTAATGAACAATTCCTGTATAAAATGTGACAGCAAAATTTATATCAAACATTTTGAAATCGTCCACAGCTGAGCATCGCAGGAGGGAGATCTGAAGTTATATTTGTTTGTTCACGAAGTGAATGTGATGCACAAAGTCATTTTTAGATGCAATGGAAAAATAAAGCTGGATAAAAACATACACGAAAACCCGCTAAAAAATAAATTACATTTGTGAGAGTTGCATTTTATAACATTCAGAAATAATAACGGCAGGCCTAATAATGCTATAGGCTAATTTACCAACAGGACATTTTTAGAAACATAAACTTTACAACAAATCCTTTAAATTTAAAAAAAATTATCAGAACAGAACAAGAATTACAAATATATAATTCTAATGGATAAATATAATTGCAGCAGGCTATATAATAATATAGGCTTATAAACAACAACAAAAATAATAATAATTAAAAATAATTTAAAGCGATACATTATGGGCTTATCTCTTTCATTCGGGACAAATCCAAACATGTTGCCCATTTGAAGCTAAACTCTTATTCATTAGGTAAAATAGGCTTTGGATTTCACACGTGTTTCAGTATCGACGAAAAAAAAAATCATAATTAGCAAAATTATGCCAAAATGGCCCGCTGCTCGCGCCGCATGGCTCGGTGAACGACTGCTGTTTCCAATGAATATGTGCGCGTGAGGCACCAGCGCGATCAAAGTCACAATTCACAATTATTGGTCACACAGTAAAGCCACAATTCAAAAATGCAAAGTGTTAGCAGTTTGAAAAATCAAGAATAATAACAGAGTTAATAAGAATTATTTGTAAATGCTGGAACGTTCTCATTTCGCTCTGCAAATGGAACCTGAAGATTATTATTATTATTATTATTATTATTATTATTATTATTATTATTATTTTTAAACCAAGAATGAACCGAAATGAAAACATTTTAAATATATACATATATATATATATACATACATATATATATATATATATATATATATAAAAAATAAAAATATACATACATATATATATATATATATATATATATATATATACACAATTACATTCAGTTCGCAATCCGTCCCTTTGCGCCACCTGGCGGTAGTTTCGCGAATGATTTTAACACGCGACTGATTTGCAGTTAACGCCGCGGCCCTGCGGCGGCGGTACGCGCGGCGGCATTACTCATTTTGGTTGTCTACCATCTGTAAGTGCTCCAAAGTCCTGATCTAATTCAAATGATTCGCGATACGCTATCCCCTGAAGTCCCAATCTGAATTAAATGATTTGCGATCCATGCTCCGAAATTCCTACCTAAATCAATAGATTCACAAACTCGCTCCAAAGTCCCGATCAGAATCAAATGATTCGTGATACGGGCTCTGAAATCCTAACCTAAAACAAATGATTTGTGATACCCGTTCCGAAGTCCAGATCTGAATAAGGATTCGTGAACCATCATTTTTGATTGGGACTTAGAAACACCTATCACAAATGTAATTTGTGAAATGATTTGCAAACCCGTTCTGAAGTTCAGATCTAAATCAAATGATTCGTGAACCCGCTCTGAAGTCCCGATCTCAATCAAATGATTCCCGATACGCGATCCAATTGGAGCACTTCGAAACAGTGAATCATTTTGCGATGCAATGGTTTAACTGATTCGTTTCGAAAAGCTCAGTTTCAAGGACGTACATTTCTATCGCATTTACTTTAACTTCTTTGGTAATAGCAGTGGTTTGAGATGTAGCCGAAATTACAACAACAGTGATTTCACATACATTTAATGATAAAAAGTATTGCTGGAGACAATTTATAGTCAATGGTAGGGAAATGTCCCACACTCTTTCTTGTTTCTTCTCATTTAATGAAAGAAAAAAACCTGAAAATATCATGTCCAAGCAACTGTTTATGTAAATAAATGAACTTTATACACACTTTCACGTATTATAAAGTTACTTAAAGGAAACATTCGTCTTTCACACTATCTCCCGTTGCCTTTCCGCTTCTTTTCTGTACTCTGATTGAAATATAACAAAAGAAACACGTCTATCTATGTCTATGCTATCTATCTAGAAGACATTCACTGTGGAGGCGCGTTCGTGAAAAACTACATTTCCCGAGTGGTTCCGAGGCGTGCGGCGTGACGTCAGCGCGGCTGCTGTCAGTCAGACAAAGACAGTCAGTCAGTCAGTCAGGGCGAGTCTTCTTCACAACATCATATAAACTATCATCTTCATCGCCTGACAGAGCGCATTAAATGATCTGCTGCGCTGAGATTTTGTGTATTTTCCTCATTCCAGGTAAGAAATGTGATTTTATCCTTGAGGAGAGTCAGTTTTGTGATGGCTCGTGCTAAGCTAACTAGCCGCCTGGATAATTCAGTTCGTTTTGTTTTTGTTGTTGTTTTTGCAAGCTTCGTGATTTAATTTTAACCGACATATCTATCTAGTTTAAATCTATATAGGCTTGTTTACATGTCTAGTTTATAAAGTAATATAACAGTCACTCAATGAGTTATGTAGTCAGTTTTCCTAGTGTGTAAGGGCTTAACTCATGTATTTATTTGTGCACATGTGTTATATTTACCAATGAATATTCATAAACAATCATTTGAATAACTCTCTGAGATTTATTTGTTTATGCATGTGTTATTTTAAGCGCTTTTGTTGTCTGTCTGCAAAGGTCAGGACACGAGTCATGCAAAACTTATTTTTTATTTATTTAATGTTTGTCTCGTTTGAATTGTTGTTTAATAAGTGCTTGTTTATTATATGCATGTTTATATTTCGTTTGCACGCTGGCGGTCTTTTTGGATATGCTGTTAGTTTCCATGCACAGAGATGATGGGCGTATATCTGTGCTTTTATCACAATCATATGACATGCATTAGAAAAAAAAAAAACATATCTTAAAAACAAAGTCTGGGCTTTGAAGGTCAACCGAAGCCCCTTCACATGCATTGCATTGATGGAAATGAAGTTAAACTAAAATGATTTGCTAATAATCCTCATAGATCATGTGTTTGCTGCATGGACTTGTTCTGATCTGCATTCATAACTTGAGTTTCCAGTATCTGTCAGAGGATGTGAGGAGCGTTCAGATGCATGGAAAAAGATTTCTTTCTTCTTTTTATGCACGCTACTATTTATAGAAGCTCCTGGTGAAGTCTTTTGCAACACCTAAATGAATACATAAGCAAGTAAGCTGTTAAAATGCATCCTGTTCCCGTTTTAATGTATACTAACTTGCACTGTTTTAGATATCGAAGGGTTTAAAGGTTAAATGTACACTTTTAAGTCATACACCTTGTGCCAAACCATACCTCTATAACCATTAATGAAATTAATCATTATTTACAGTCAACTATAGCATGCCGTGTACTACTGTTTGTTGCTAGGTTTTGGAAACTATACATGGAGAACATTGTAAAAACAGCCAAAATAGTAGAATGTTGAGACATTTTCAATCCTGCTAAATTCAGTCTTAATTTTGCGTTTCACGATGACCGCGTCTCCGTAAGCTGTAGTTCTTTAATGAAAAGAAGAAGGGCCCATGGATTCTCATGTGGATTATTATTTAAAGCTCTCCGTGAACTCATTTGACTTGTGTGTATGCAGTCAGATGAGCTGATGCACGTGTGCATGCGGTGCAGGACTGCACCCTTGACTTGCAGTCTCTGCAGCTGTGCCCTCATAAAGAGCCCTGCAGTGAACGCCTGCAGTATTTAATGCCACATGATCACTAATGCAGCAGGGCTTATGGGTGAGACCCTCTGTGCATGTTAAGAGATGTCAGAGGAGGATTGCATGCGTGACAAAAGACAGCGATTTGTATCTTTCATCGCACACACCATTTCTGCCTCAGATAAAAGCCTCGCGCTGATATATTTTTAGAAACCCACAGCGGCTGCCACCTTCCTATCACAGACTTTTATAAGGATCATCTGAGATCTAAGTGGAAGCAATTATGCCGTACAAAAGCTTGCTGAGCCCTTTTTTTAGCAGCGAGTGCTTTGGCTCCAGCAGTGTAAGGTTAACGGTTAACTTGTGTAAATATAGTAGGTCTGGTATAATGGAAAACCCCAAACCAGTAAGGAATTTCACAGCAAACCAGCTGCGATACTGTGATGGTTAAATTAAGATTAGTTGCCACAAGGCCACTGGGTTGCCAGTCTTCCCATTCATTTTTGCCGCAACATGAAGCTAAAATAAGATTATTAGTAGTTAAGCATCACTGTTGTTATTGCTCAAAATAGCTGTTTTACGTGCAGTGAGAAGAACGTAGTTAAAATGTAACCTGTAACCTGGTTGGCTAGTCATCTATTACCGCCTGGTATTAATATGACTATACGTAACCATTAGCTAAATATATAACCATGTGCTCTAGATTATAAGGTTAAACAAAGCATGCACCGTATTTGCATTCTGCGTTAATCTGGAGTTACATAAACTCCATCCATCATTGGGTGGTATGGTTTCCTTGACAACAGCGACAGTAATTGCTTGTGCTTGTTGATGAAAGCCGTCTTGGATAAACAGAATTTTAAGTAGGTCAGATGAATCCTGCTTTTATCATCATAACTCAGCTGCCATGAGATGGCGGAGCACTCGAAATTATGATAATTCATTCGCTTGTCGGAGGATCTAAGTCTTGACATGTTCGAGTGAATTCCGGGTTTGTTCCTTCCTACTGTTCTTATAGAAAATACGCATTAGAAAGCCGTGCACATTGAGTAAATGTACAACCTGTATCCCACAATGCAATGCACTGGGCATTCTGTTGACAATGTAACACAAAAACATGACTATTAAACAAGCTGTTAGTTAACTTAGTATAAGCTCTGAACAGTTCAGTAAGCAAACCATTGGATTGATTCAAACCATGTAAACATTAACTAAAGCATTTCTGTGTCAGTTTTTTCTTAAAGACAACCGTTTTTTTTTATTAAGGAGAGTCAGTCTTTTATTAAAGAGTACCAGTCTCAAAAGTAATTTAAGTGTTTGTTGTTGCATTGTGCAAATATGCTGAATTGCAGTGCACTGATTTAATTGAATAATGACTCCTCAATCATGGCCATGAGATGTTAAAGAATATTTATACAAAATATGCTTATAAAGTGTCACATTTTATGTAATAATAACAGCAAGCCCTGAGATGAATGAATCAAAAGCAACATCACCCATTGTTTTTAACATCGTGACTCACTGTTTGTTGGGAATTCTTAGGTTTTTGTTTTACAGGTGGTTGGTTGGTTGATTTATATTGTGTGTTCTTTTTAATGACACATATTAAAAATCTTTATTACATAATATATATATTTTATAATATTATAATAAAGTAGAACATCTTATACAACAACATTTATTTCATTTTCATTTATATTCTATTTTATTTTATGAACAAACTAGAAACAACATCATCAATTTTATATATATATATACACATACACTTTATATATATCAAGTGTAAACCTGTGTTGCAATGTTGAATAACGTCTGAAATATTTATTGTTGCATACTGTTGTTATACTAGTTTGTGACTATTTTAGTAGCATTGTGGAGCCCTGAGAATGCTTGGTTGTTGTCAGTATGAAAAAAAGTCTGTTCTCAATGTAGCGTCTGTTCTCAGCAGCCATTGATCCACATGTGATTGATGTGCATTGTGTTCCATAACGTTTTCCTCCGTGTCCCTTCAGAATGTCTCACTACACAGATGAGCCACGCTTCACTATCGAACAGATCGACCTGCTGCAGAGACTGCGGCATACAGGTATGACCAAACCCGAGATCGTGCACGCGCTGAACACCCTGGAGCGACTCGACCGCGAGCACGGGGACAAGTTTGGCCGGCGCGGCCCGTCGGACTCCAATGCCACCAACAGCACCACCTCCAGCACTACACCCACCTCAAATAACACTAGCAACGCCACCATGGCAACCTCCTCCACCACCTCCACAGCAACGCAAACGCAGTTCCACGGTAATTTATCGCCGTCGCCCAGCAACAGTTACGCCACATCTCCACCCGCCGTCTTACCCTCGCCGGTCTCTCTGGTCGCCATGGCGCAGAATGGGCGGGACGCTTTGGCGGCGACGCCCAATGGGAAGCTGTCGCCAAACCGTTACCCAGTGAACAGTGCGGCGGCTGTGAGATCGTATGGGCTGGAGGGGTCAGAGGAGGACCTGGATATAGACGACAAGGTGGAGGAGCTCATGAGGTCAGTCAGTCAGGGTTGTTATAGTTAACTACAACTAAAAATACTAACTCTTAGAAAATATCCATTACTTGAAATAGTAGAAATGTTAACTGAAATTAAAAATAATAAAAATATAAATTTATCAGCTAGCACCATTCTCATTTTTATTTAGTGTAACTTGGTGTATTAAAACAATAAATACTAAAACTGAAGTATTAGACATTAGACATAAAAAAAAAACAAGAACTAGCCTAATAAAAATGACAAAAACACACAACAAAATTACTAAAACACAAAGCTGAGATGATTTTTGCACTCAAATCAATCACTCAGTAATGCAACATTTTGAAATAATGTGACAACAATGTTGTATATTAACATTCAAAATATTTGTTGCATACTGTTGTAGTTCCTTTTTTAATAATAGGGAGTATACAGTATGTACTGCACAGTATTTTTATTTATTATGTTTTTTTTTTTACTAGTGGTTGACCAATATTTTTAAAGGCAGTTAGATTGTAAGTAATATTACATACATATGTTTATTATTTTTATAAATTGCAATTTTAATAATAATTTTTAATGTTTTATTTATTCATTTATTTATGTGTGCAACCATTTTAGTTAAGCAGTCTGGAGCCCTGAGATGAATAAAAAAAAAAAAACTAACAACAACAACAAAAAAAAACTGGTAACTTATTCTATGTAAGCTAATTATGTAATATGTAAGCCAAATAAACATTTCTAATTTTCCTGCAATTTAATTGGATGTAATAAAATGACTAACACTTAAATAAAAATTTATAAAAACTATATAGCTATAACTATATACATTTTTTTTTTTTAAATTGAAAACGATAACAGAAAAAACAAACAAAAAAATCAAAATATAAAAAACTAAATCTCACTGTTGTGGGTCAAAGTTAAAAGCTGATTCAAACTCTAAAAAACTCAAAGTTAAACTCTCTAAAGCTGTCCTGAATTTAGAGTTGGTGGTGTGTGGCTGTTTACCGGTTGTAAGCAGGGTCGTTTTGCTCGGAAACTTTCTGTGATGAGTGTGATAACTGAATCTTCACAGACATCATGTTGTTGTGGTGTTGAATTGCAGCTGTTATGTTTGCGTCCTGTGATGTGTGCAGGCGGGACAGCACCCTGGTGAAAGAGGAAATCAAAGCCTTTCTGGGCAACAGACGCATTTCACAGGCCGTGGTGGCTCAGGTCACAGGTCAGTCCCTCATCACCCTGTTACCCCACTTCATAAAACATCTATCATGTTCAATCAGTCGGCAGCAATCATTACAGAAATGTAAGTCTACGGGGCAGGACGTTGCACTGTAATAAACGTAAAAATACACTCTGTGCAAGAAAAATGCTGCAGTTGTCTGGCCATAACTACGTCAAGTTTGCACACTGTTTAGTCATATTTTTTTTTTTTTTTTTTTTTTACATGTTTTTAAGTTCTTTAATTGCTGGAACAATCGGTTATCTTAATCTGTTAAATACATACCTAATTTTTCAGGGTTGTGTCTGTTCCTAGAGCAGCAAAGGTTAATTTCAACATTTACAAATACATTTTGAAATTTTAAAGTGGTATCGGTTAACATTAGTTAATGCACTAGGTAGGTATAAGTAATGTATTAATATTTATATATTTATTTCAATTAAAAAGTATGGTACATTTTAATGGTTCATTACTGAATACGATAATTTGCATACATTATCAAAAAAGAAATCTGAACATTAAAAGCCAGGTTGAAAATAGTTTTTATATATATATATATTAGAGTTTTTTTTAGGCCATGTTTTTAGGAATAACATTTTAAATATATCAGCCAAATGTAAAATTTGTTCTAAGTGCTACTGACTAGTGCTACCACTAATCTTAAACAAAACATCAAAATTAACTAAAATATAATAAAACACAAAAAAAACTATATACAAATATAAAATAAAAAAAAAATAAATACAAAAACATATATATAGCAAAAACAAAAAATTTCGGGGCCAAGCACTACAAAAGCAAGTATCAGATCAAATGCAGCAATGAGTACCATAATTAAAACCATTTAAAGATGATTTAAGTCAAAATCATAAAAACAAATATTAGTAATATGATTTATTGGCTTATCACTTCTGACCAATAGGTGGCGCAATGGCACATACAAAGTTTGGTGTTGTTTGACTAATCGACTTGTATGGTCTGCATGGTCTGAAGATGATCTGGTTAAATATTTGTGAAAATCGGAGCAACGGCCTGGGAGGACTTCGAAAAAGGCTTTTCAGAAAATTCAAAACGGCGGAAAAATGTTAATGACGGAATCGAATCGGCTTGGGCCAAGGAATACATTTTGTTTCTAGCCCTTATGGTTCAAAAGTTATTAGCATAAACATGAGTGAAACTTTGGACAAGTGGTGGCACTAGAGAGTTTGAGTTAGAGACGCCAAACTTGCTATGGTCAATGTTGAGACTGTCCTCTATCAGTGTGCCAAATTTCACAACTTTCCCGCAAGCGGTTCTATGGGCTGCCATAGACTCAAGCGTGGACGAAGAAGAACGCCAGTGGATACAATAGGTGCTTTCACACCTTCGGTGCATGGCCCCTAAAAAACAATGGCTTTGCCTGCAGTGAACATTACATGGGTCAAATATGTTGCATTAGGTCTTCAGAGTGACAGCAGCCAAATATACCTGCGGCTCTCTGTGTTTTTAATGCTAACCAAACAACAAAAAGACAGAAAACTGCTGACAATCGAATAACCTTCAGCATTAATCTGTATTATTTTAGTGAACGCTATGCAGTGTTATCTGTCTTGTCTTCAATAGTGTCCTATTGATTGATAGAATCCCTTACTGACCTTGTCTTTGCAAACCACAGGAAGTTCATCTGCCAAGAATAGTAGTCCATCTGCTAGAGGGTTTAGACTTCACAGGTTAAATATAGACATTTTTTACTTCACAGCTCAAATAACACTTTAGTACTGAAGCATGTACACAATTCAAAATGATTGTCTGTGGTAATCGACAGCATGCACCAGATGCTCTGAAACGGGAATATTTATAAAACCAGGTGTGATGCGACAAATGAAATCTCCTTGATTTCCTAAGAGTTTTTGTTCACAAGTGCAACAAGTGTATGGATCAAAATTCCGCCACTGAATGCAGTTAATTATTCACAATCCCATTTAACTTGGATTTATGTTACACAATATGTTCCGATTAACTAAGATTGTGTCGCTTTACAGCATTCTGTTTTCAGCAAGGACAGAATGCACAATAGATTTAACCGTAATTACCAAACCAAAATAAAAATTCTGAATGTAAGACGGTTGTTTTGTTAATGTTCTGTCAGTTTGACTCTGACTTGTGCATTCACTTGTTATTGATTAGTTTTGTCTTTGTGCGTCAGGCATCAGTCAGAGCAGAATCTCTCACTGGCTCCTCCAGCAGGGCTCAGATCTCAGCGAACAGAAGAAACGAGCTTTCTATCGCTGGTACCAGCTGGAGAAGACAACGCCAGGTTAATGAACTTTGCTTGTTTGACTGTAGGTTGATAAATGTACAAAGATAAGGTTGAACCCAGTTACAGGCTAAAATGTTTAAATACACTGCCATTCACAAGTTTGGGGTCAGTAAGGTTTGTTTTTTTTCTGGAAAGAAAATGTTTATTTAGTAAGGACTGATCAAAACCGACAGTGAAGGCTCTTATAATAATTATATATATATATATATATTGTATTTTTGATCAAATAAATGCAGACTTGGTGAGCAGATGTACCAAACCCCAAATTTTTGAATGGTATTGTATATATCATTAATTTATATTTTCAGGTGCCACATTAAATATGCGGCCCACCCCTGTATCTCTGGATGAGATGGAGTGGCGTCAGACTCCACCCCCCATAAGCTCCGCCCCTGGAAGCTTCCGTCTGCGCAGAGGCAGTCGATTCACCTGGAGGAAGGAATGTCTTGCGGTGATGGAGAGGTGAGACAGATAACGGCATCATCTTATGTCTCATAAACATTTCAAAATCTGTTATCATAAAATGCACTTCTTCAGCTCAAATCAACAGGCAAGCCCGGCTAACTGTACAATGTTTACCCTTTGTTCTCTCTGCAGCTATTTCAGTGATAATCAATATCCAGATGAAGCCAAACGAGAAGAAATCGCTAATGCCTGTAACGCTGTTATTCAGAAACCAGGTAGAAATGCTGGAGCAGCTGTGGTTGTGTGAATATCTGTTGCACTACAAATTACAAAATGTATTTGCATTTTCGCAATCATCTTTGACCTTTCAATCTTTTCTGTCTAGGAAAGAAGCTGTCTGACTTGGAAAGAGTCACATCATTGAAAGTCTACAACTGGTTTGCCAACCGACGCAAAGAGATCAAGAGGAGGGCCAATATTGGTACTGTGTTTTAGTTGATTTATAGCAGAAATACTATTGTAGTTTTTGGTAATAATTTTGAGTATTTTCTGTTTTCATTTCCCATTTATTTTTATATTTATTTATATAGTGTTTTTGTAATTTTTATCCTTTTTTTTTTAGTACATCAAGTAAAACTACATGCAGAAAAATGTGAATGTTTCTTTGGCAACTACAGTAGCAGAATTTTTTTTTTTTTTTTAAATGTATAAATTTTATATTTTATTTCAGTTTTAGTTTTTATTTCATAGTAAGGACTTTGCCTTGATGAAGGAACATGTTCAAATCAGTCAGGAGTTCACCGGTTCGGTTACTAGTAGTAAATCATTTGCTAATGTTCGTTTGTTGTGGTAGTAGTTTTTAAAGAGTTTCAGATGTTTCATGACAGGGTCTTTTTTCCAGAGCCACAATCTTGGAGAGTCACGGGATCGATGTGCAGAGTCCCGGAGGACACTCCAACAGTGACGACATCGACGCTAACGACTACAACGAGCAGGTGAGAGAATCAAACGACTCCTCTGAACTAGAGGAGCCGGCGTCTTTTCTTTTCTTTTCTTTTAGATCAAACTGTTGAATTTGGGATATTTAACACTACCGCTAAAGTTGATCTCAGTGATTTCATTTCAGGGTTGTGATGTTACCTATTTTGAAAAGAGAGGCGTGAACAGACCCTTTGGTTACTACCGTCTGGAGCCCACCTCACCAACACAGGTATCACAGGAAAACAGATAAAAGCATTACACACACACACACACACAAATAATCAAAGTTCAAGATGAAGTTATTTGAAAACTCAAAGGAAAGTCTGCAGTGAAAAACAGCCTGCTGTAAGGTCAGAGAGAGTAAAAATGGCCACAAACTAAATAACGACTAACATAAGTAAATTTCTGGGGGTAAAATAAATAAATTAAAATAAAATATATAAGTGTATTTTTTTTTTTTAGAAATGTATTTAATAAATAATTGTAAATGTATGTGTGTGTGTATATATATAAATATATGGGCTGTTAAGCAATAAAACGATTCAAATTTTAATTCATTACATGATGTACCAAAACCTTTTGGGCTGAGAAATTACCCCCCAAAAGACATTGTGTTAAATGAAATATGATTTGTGTGTTAATTTTAATATATATATAAAAATAAAATAAAAATTGTATATGTAATAAAACAATTTACTTACATTTTTATAAATATATTCTGAATTTATGATATTAGTGTGTAAACTTTTATATTATTTTGACCAATGCAATAGTGAAATCAGTATGATATTGATTGTATGATTGAAAAAAAATGAAATGCCTACAATGAAATGTAAAATTTTCCATTTCTTTCTTTCTTTTCTTTTAAACGCCATACCAGCTTCTAAGGCTATATTCATGGCGAGAATAAAGTGCAATCAATCAAAGGAAGACTAGAAAAGATGTTTAAAATTTATTTCCTCTAGAAATCTTAGAACCATGCTTGGATTCACTTGATTAAAAACTTTTTCAAAAGTATCAACAGAATAAAAAAGGTTTCTCACAGGGGCAGATGTAATACAATCTAGAAGGATGTGTTTAATGGACAATGAATTCTGACAAGATGAACATGTTGGAGGATTTTCTCCTGAGAGTAAAAATTGACATGTAATTTTTGAATGTCCTATTCTGCATCTTGAACAGATGACTTGATTCCAACGATTCTCAAAACAGAGATTGTTTTATCCTCACATCAGGATTTATTTCATCAGGATTTATATTATTTATGCAACTTATTATTAAGACATTGATCCCATTCTGACTGCCATTTATTTCTGATGTATTCATTTATTGTTTGTTTCAAGTCTTTAGAAAATTTTTCCATTTAAAGCAAAAGTTTATTTTTACATTTTAACATACTACAAAAAAAGTTTATTACTTTTGTAACCTGATATTGAATGTTTCACTGACACAGTTGTTAATTCACGTACGCGTCTCTTTGGATGACGCCGGCAATCACGCAGACCACCAGGACCCCATCTCTCTCGCCGTGGAGATGGCAGCTGTCAATCACAGCATCCTCGCCCTGTCCCGCCCGGGAGGCGTGGCCAGTGAAATCAAGACAGAGTCACTGGATGATGACTGAGGAAGACCACTGGACGAAGAGGATCTATGAGTGCGTGTGTGGACGTGTTCATGGAGCAATGACCAAATCAGCGCTCTGTCTCAAGCTTTTAGAATCCAGTATCGCCTGCCATCGACACTCCTGCTGAACCACTAAACACACCCAGAGACAACGACACACACTCTTGACAGGAACTGATAAGTGGAAGGTCGTTCCACGATGTTCGGCTCTTATTTAAGCCTCCCGAAACCCTTGCTGACCCAAACCTCGTACCTCATTCCAGTAACTTGTATAATGTTTGGTGTGCTTCCTGTCTGTGTGCTCCAGCGACCCTCATTCTCACAGATAAGCTAAAGGCAGGTGCAAATATCTCCTCCATTCCCACTACAGATGCTCTCAGTTAACAGGTTTAACGTTTCTACTTTACTTTTGTAATTAATTTCATCAAACAGCAATTGAGTGAATCTCATGAAAACCGTCGTGAACACATTTCACCACAAAATGAAAGGGAAATTAATATATTTTGCATAAAATAAATATTTTAGAGACTGTAGAGGTTTGTTTGCACATTTTAAAACACACTTTCCTTTCCAAAAATCTTTTAAATTGTAAAGCGTTTATGGTCTTAAACACACACTGTATGCTGACTTGAAAAATAATCAAAAAAAAAAATAAATATTAAAATATTTTGAGGGAAAATGTGCATAAGATTAGATTAGATTCAATTGCATAATTGCTATGATGCCCTGAAAAATATCTTCAAAATGCAAAATAAAATTTAATATTTTCCTTTTGGTTTGTGGATGAAATTTAACCTGGATATATAGTGAGATTTATCCAGTTGCGTTATACTGTGTTTTGATTTGAATCATGTTCAAATGGGGGGGGGGGGGGGTTAATTATAATTGTAGTGAAACTTGAAAGATGTGGTTACATAACCGCCAAAGCGCAAGTTATTCTGCGCAAAAGCTGAAGTCTCCTGGACTCTAAATGAACCTGCAGTCAGCAGACGGCTAGCTTTCTTCATTTTAAACCGTTAAGTATCAAGCATTACCCAAAGTGCATTTGCATTAAAGCGCTATTCTTACGTTTGCATTTATTTCGCTTTCACGTTTTATATCCATGCAAAGATTTCACACAAAGTGTCAAGACTGAAACATCTGCTCTCATCGTGTTGAAAATCAAACACGTCAACGTGAAATATCATTCCACTAAAATTCTGGCTCAAGTTGAACGCTGTCAGAATTATAACGTGCAAACTCCCACGAAGCTTTATTATTATGAAATGACATCAGAATTACACAGTGTTAATTGTTCATGAGAGACTGACTGATAAATGTTTGTTCTGCTGCCACAGAGCTTCGAGAGTCTGAACTCTCATCTAACATAAGCTTGGTTCCAAAATGTAGCTTTTTTTAATTAAAAAAAGGTTCTAAAAGAACTTGATTCTCTTGCTGGGCTTCATTCATTCAAACGAGCAGAACGAATGATTCGTAGAGCCATTCTAATGATCCCAAACTCAATGCAACACTTACATAAAGTGAAAATTACATAAGAATGGTTTTACAAACAGCTAAAAAGTGTCAAGAATAATGAAGCCCAGTTTTTATGTATCCTTTCTCTATCTTCCTGTGTACAACTGATATTTATGAAATGCCAATTTGTGTTTAATAATAATTCAAGATTTTTTTTTTTTTTTTTGATTGTTTTACACCGTTTTTATGTTTTATGTTCAGAGCAGTCTCCTGAAGCGTGTCTGAATCAGATCAAGCACCCCCTTCACTTTTATTTGCCACATTTTTTTTTTGTACTATTAGTTTGTTACATTTAAACATTGCAGCGATACACAAAAAAGGTCATTTTCTAATGCTGTAATGTTCAAATGTGTTCAATTGTCCACGTATGCGTGTCATTACAGCCTCTTTATATGTGCCAAACTGCAGGATGATGTCAAGTATTGACATTTACATGATCTCAAAGCGACATACAGATTCTACAAATGACTCGTTCTGTTGTCTCAAGTGTTCAATTCTAGAGCAACGAACGGTTTAATTCTGTAATGTAGCCCTGCTGGTTCAAAGGGGGTGCTTTCCATTTAGTTCCTCAGAGTGCATTTTCATGTCTATAAACAAAAAAAAACCTATAGGCTTATAAAAGCAACTGTATAGTTAAATAAGAAACTATGAATTTAAAGATTGTTTGAATCAAATAATTCTATGATTTCAAAGCATTCTGTTGTGAAACATGTATCTCCCATTTAAGAATTTAGTGCCTTTTTTGGACAGTAGACTGTTCTGTAAGTATACTATAGTATATATGAACTTTTTGTACAGTTTCTTTGTTTAAAATGACTTTTTTTAAAACTTGTGTTTATTTTAGTACTTTATCTTCTGGAGAATAAAGGTATATTGAAGATCAACCGTCTGATATTATTCTTTTAAGAGTTTGACGTGTATATAAAATCTTTTACTTTTACATGCAGAAGGCAAGTTTATAAGAAGGCAAGATGATAAAATAAAGTTTATTACGCTCACCATTGCAATATAAAATCTTCAACATTATTTTTTGTCATTAGTTTGATCTGCAAAATAAATAAACAAATAATTTGATCATAAATTACTCATTCAAGAAGCAGCAGAAGAAAAAAAAAACAATACAAAGGTACCAAACCAACAGAAAATACAGAACTAACTCACCATAATAACACTAAAATTATTCATTTATGAATAAAACTGTGTGGCACTTTCAATCTCCACAAGTAAAACCCATCCCAGCTTCCTACTGTATGTAAAATCATGAAATGAAGCACTCAAGTGAATCCTTGATTTTTTTTTTAGAGAACATCCACATGCTCCTTGACATTGGCTTCAGATAACAGGGCACTTTGTGATATTAAAAACATTTTTAAAAAGAATAATACCAAAAATACTGCTTACTGAGGCTTAAAATGTGCCTTGAAACATAGGTTTTTCGAACACTAGGCACTATGTAGTGCAAATATGCATTAGTAAATCAGATGACAGTTAGATCCCTGCCAGTATCAGTGTAGTGTTTCCGCGCCATACCAATACTGTCCTCCAGACACATCCATCAACAAGGATGCATTGTCCTCAGCTAACCCAAGACTTCCTGTTTTCACCCTTGCGTGCTCCAGCTTCTCCTTTGGCCATCGCTGTAAGGGCTGCCAGGTTGGGACTAGATCCTGAAAGGTTCTGCTTGCGTTTCTGCCTTGACCGTTTAGCGGTACCTTCCGCTTTCGTGACCCGATTTGGTCTCACGAGAACGCCGTAACCGGGGTTGCAGTGGAAGTAATGGCGACCGCCAACCGAACCATCGTTTTTACCTGGACATGAAGAATAGCATAATTATTTGGTGCAAAACATTTGAAATCAATGATCAATTAATCATGGGATTAGACATCATTTCTTAATTAAAACCGTTGGTAAGTGGACCACTGTGAAATCTATGCAAGTGTAAATTTCATAAAAAAGGCATTAGGCAAGCACCATTTTGAGTCTGCAAGTCCGAACCATTGTTTTTACCTATTAAGACAAGCATAATTATTGGGTGGTGCATACAAAAGGAACATTTGAACTCTTGGTTAGTGGACTGCTTTTAAAGTCCATGCAAGTATACATTTCATTTAATTAGGGATTAGTGAGCACCATTTTTCAAAATCATATTTCCAAATCAACAGTCAAATGATCATGGGATTAGGCATCATTTCTTGTAATTGAAACAGTGAACCACTGTGAAGTCTATGCAAATGTAAATTTCATAAAAAGTCACTATTGAGCACAACTTTGAGTCAAGTGATACCACAAGTACAAACCGTCGTTTTTACCTAGAAATTAAGACAAGCCTAATTGTTTGGTGGTGCATATGTGAGGAGAACATTTGTAAATCAATGATTTGCATTGATCATGGGATTGGACGTTATTTTAAATAATTGGGACAATTCGTTAGTCTACTGCTTTCAAGTATAGGCAAGTGTACATTTCGTAAAAAGGGCCTAATGAGAACCATTTTGAATCTAAAACCACAAGTCCAAACCATTGTTTGTACCTAGAAATGAAGAAGAGCATAATTATCTGGTGGTGCATATGACGAGAGAATATTTTTCAATCAATGGTCCATCATGGGATTAGACATAATTTCTCGTAATAGAAAAAGTTGGTTAGTGGACCACTATGAAGTCTATGTAAGTGTAAATTTTGTAAAAAGGCACTAGTGAGCGCAATTCTGAATCATACACATCCACAAGTCTAAACCATCGTTTTTATCTAGAAATGAATAAGCATATCATTATTTGGTGGCAGATACGAGAAGAGAACCATTGCGAAATCAATGGTCCATTGATACATTTTTTAAAAAGGCAATAGGGAGTACCATTTTGAATCCTACAAAACCGCAGGTCCACAACATGGAACACCTGGGACCAGAGCTGTATTTCCTAAAAGCATCATAAGCCCAAGAAGATCGTAGAAGCCATTGGCACCAATGGTCTTTACAATGTATTTAAGCTTACGATGCTTTTGGGAAATGCAGCCCTGGCCAGTACAGCAAGAAGGTGGCACTCCACACAGTGTTCTCTAGATCTACTAACTTCAAGTTATCCATGAAAATGCTCCTTACAAACAATATTTGCAAATCCATTGTCCATGGTCAATGGGTTGCAAGACCTTTCCAATGACTGGAATCTGATATGCATGCCAGTAGTATTGACTCTACTGATAAATTGATCTACTGAAGTTAAAGAGCATTACCAACCTGCTGGAACATCAAGTTCCACTCCAACCCAAACGCCCTTTGCAAAGTCAGTCGGTCCAACATAACGGACTGTTCCAGTTTTATTTGTGCCCACAGACACATATTCATCCTCTTTCAGCCAGTCGGGAATCTCAAGGCTTTCCTCTGAATCTGAAAGCATCTCCAGTCTTTCTTGAGACTCACTCAGTGAAGATAAAGAGTTACTGAGTTTAGTTTTGCTCTCTTCGACTTCTTCATGCAAGATCACTTTGAATGACTTAAGGCCGGAGGATTTGACTCTGTGGATTTGGAAAGGGTTGGAGGTGGGAGCAGGAGTGGGTTTGACGTTTTGTTCAGGTCTTGATTGCTGGTCAGCCGTTGCTGGCTTAGCTGTCTTGACTGGAACTGATGGTTTAGTTGCTTTCGAGGCAGCTGGTGGTGCCAGAGGTGTAGATGGTACTGATGCGGCTGAACAAGATGAAGAGATGTTGGCTTCAGAGGTTTCTTGAGGTAAGGAATCAGAAACACTTAGGAGTTTTTGAGGAGATGTATCAAGAGGAGACACTTGACCATGTTCTTCTGAAGTCTGCGGTTCTGTAGGTGCCTGTCTTCCAAGTTCTAGGTCAGCTGGTTCAAGTTTTGACTGATGCTCTGGGGATGTGCTGCTTGTTGGCACAAACTCTGTGTTTGGTTCAGTTGTTTTGGAAGTAGAGTCTATTTTGGCCTTTGTGCTGTCAAGGAGAGGAGGGTCAAGATTCGAGACCGCACACTCCGAGAGAGTCGCTGTGGAGACACTTGTGGAGATGTATCCACTTGAGACGTCGCTGATGGAGCTGTTTGTTGATTCACCAACTGGGCTTTGCTTGGGGTATTCAACCTCTACAGAAGCAGGAGGTGGAACCTTGTTATTCTCGGATGGAAACATGGGAAGTAGAGACTCTTTGACTCCTGAAGAAGCAGAAAGAGGTGGAATCTTTCTGACTTCTGCAGAAACAGACGGAAAAAGATCTTCCTCAGTCTCTGGCGAAATATTAGGAGCTAGAACTTCATCAACCACTGGAGGAACAGATGGAGATATAACCTCCTCAACTTCTGGAGTAAGATTAGATGGTAGAACTTCCTCACTCACTTGAGGAACAGATGGATGTAGAACATCCTTAACCTCTGAAGATCGATTAGGAGGTGGAACCTCAACTTCTGGAGTAAGATTAGATGGTAGAACTTCCTCAGCCACTGGAGGAACAGAAAGAGGTGGAACTTCTTTAACTTCTTGTGGAAGATGAGGCAACAGAATCTCCTTATTCTCGGAATTCTCTGAAATTGGAGTTTCCATAGCACGGCTCTGAGGAGATCATAAAGATCAAGATAAGTAATAATATACATAGTATTAAAACCAACTTTTATGTTACCCACTACACCACATCACCAGATACTGTTCACAATACTAATAAGGAGCATAATACATGTAGACTTACCATCTTGATGTCAGACGTGGTTTCTGAGGATATGGTGGATGCTTCAGTGGTCTCTACTTTATCAGGAATAACCGGAAATATGGGCAGAAAGGAAGCAGATTCTGATTGGCTGTCTTGAGTACGGTCTTTTGAAAGAGCCTGTGGAGTCTTCAAAATAAAAGATCAAACATGATGTTTTATATAAACATTAAAACATAAAATATTCTTATTACTATTCAAAAAGATAAAAACATTGTATATATACATTTTTTCGGGTTCCAACTGAACAGACTTACCAGTTCATAGCTGTTGATGTCTTCAAGACTGACAGACTGAACAACAATACGTGGCACATTCTAGTTGAAATTAAAAATAGGTATTTTACCAGGAATACTACACATTTGCCATACATTTTGCAATTTGATGAATGTTGCAATTATTTTTTTTATTATTTCATTTTATTTTACTATAGTAAAAACATTCATCATTTCAATACAGATGAGACATAACCATGAACTCTAAATGTATAAGTCCAGGACATTGAATGCTAATCACATATTGGTACACTTTGCAGTGATAATAGTATATTATGCTTTCCTAAATCTAGAAATGTTTTGTGAAGTATATTTTAGAGCCACAGCAGGTGTTGTTACCTGCTCAAAGGCAGCAGGAGGACTCGTCTCTTTCTTCTCCTCATTCTTGGACAACAGAGTCTTGAACATCTTGGGTACTGGAGACACTAGAGCTTTCACTGGGGAGAAATAAGATGCAGCAAATCCTGAGAGACCTGCAGGAACACGGGTTTGAGCAGCAGCAGAGGAAAGGAAGATGGAAGGACAGAAGAAAAGCAGAAGAGAAAAGAGCAAGGAACCCATGTGAGTTAAAAAAAAGTGCAAAGCAGAACTACATAAGTGGATCAGCACCTCCAATCAGAGCACAGCGGTCAGAGAAGCACATACACTTTTTACTGAACAGTTTTACTTTATTGCACACAGACCACATGCACCAAACAACTGCTGCAAACACACACCTTTAATAAGCGCCATGCAGTGCTGAGTTAATGCACAGGCCAGCAGGTCAAGGGTACTAGCAATCAGTTACAGCTTTCAATAACTTATCTGAAGAAAAGTGGTGCTTGCTGACAAGGTGCTAGAAATATGTGGCCTGTTGCTAGGGTGTTGCTAAGGTGTTCTGAGTATTGTGTTACTTTGAAGTTGCAGTGATATTATGAGTGGTCACTAAAGTGTTGCTATGGAATTTTGAGTGTTTTATCATTTGTACACAGTTGCAAGTAGTATTGCACGTGGGTTGCTACGGCAGTGCTAAGATTTTAAGTTTTTTATGTTGCTTTGCAGTTGCTGTGGTATTACATGTGGTTGCTAGGGTGTTGCTAAGGTGTTCTTAATATTTTTTATGTTGCTATGCAACTGCTGTGGTATTATGTGTGGTTGTAGGGTGTTGCTAAGGTATTCTGAGTGTTTTATCATTTGTATACAGTTGCTGTTGTACTAGGAGTGGTTGCTAGGGCAATGTTAAGGTGTTCCCAGTATTTTTAATGATGCTATGTGGTTGCTAGGGTGCCACTAAGGTGTTCTGAGCATCTTTACCATGTTGCTATAGTGTTCTTAATGATTGCTAGGATGTCGCTAAGGTGTTTTGAGTATTTTAATCATGTTACTTTGAAGTTTCAGTGGTATTATGAGTGGTTGTTAAGGTGTGGCTATGATGTTTTAAGTTGCTATGCAATTGCTGTGGTATTATGAGTGGTTGCTAGGGCATTGCTAAGGTGTTCCAAGTATTTTTAACAGTGTAGCTATATGATTGCTATGGTGTTGCTAAGGCGTTCTGAGTGTTTTACTGTGTTGCTAAGGTATTTTGGATGTTTTCTAGGGTGTTGCTGTGGTATTCTGAGCATATTTATCATGTTGCTATATTTTTCTGAATTGTTGATAGGGAGTTGCTAAGTTTAACTCAGAACTTTCACTTGTATTATGAGTGGTTGCTAGGGTGTTTTATCACTTGTATATTGTTAGTGAGTGACGTGACATTCAGCCAAGTTTTATCATACTTTGAAGTTACAATTATATTATGATAGGTTGCTATATCACTTTAACACTTTTACATTGTTACAGAGTTGTTGATTAAGTTGCAGTTGTATTATGAGTGGTTGCTAGGGTGTTTTATCACTTGTATATTGTTACAGTGGTATTGAGTGGTTGCTAGGGTGTTGCTAAGGTGTTCCAAGTATTTTTTTTAACAATGTTACTATGTGGCTGTGTGTTACTGTCTGCTCTAGGGTGTTGCTAAGGTGTTTTGAGTGTTTTTATCATGTTGCTAGAGTTTTTTGCTAGGGTGAAGCTAAGGTGCACTCACTGTTTTTATGTGGCTATAGTGTTCTGGATGGTTGCCAGGGTGTTGCTAAGGTGTTCTGAGTGTTATTTTTGCTGTTTTTTTTTTTGTTTGTTGCTGTTGTCATGTTAGACAGCCAAACTCTTGAGGAAAGTCAAACTCCATCAGGTAATGTAAGCTCAGTCTTACCTGTGAAGGGGAAGGTGGACAGCAGAAGAGGATGAGGACAGTTACCTGGCTCTGCGTTCTGATTTTGTACAGACGCTGAGTGAGAAGGGCTCTTCGTGGCTGATGTTAGCACAGAAATCTCCTGCCGACTGTCCCAACCACCCTACAGAACATCAAAGCACAGACAAGAAACCGTCAGTAATCAGGCTGAACATCTGGATGGGCAGTAAATGAAAAGTGGTGCTCGCTGACAAGAGAACTAGAGAGTTTACGCTGGTTGCTGGGGTGTTGCTAAGGTGTTCTGAGTATTTTTATCTTGCTATGGTATTATAAGTGGTTGCTAGGGTGTTCTAAGCATTTTATGTTGCTATGGTATTATAAGTGGTTGCTAGGGTGTTCTAAGCATTTTATGTTGCTATGGTATTATAAGTGGTTGCTAGGGTGTTGCTAAGGTGTTAAAAATGAACTTGAAAATTAAAAGATGCAAATACTGTACAAATCTGAGTATACTGGATGTTACTGAGTGATCCCAGTAATAAATCATCAGAGCTGGTTAGTAATTGATTACATGTAATCTGATTTCATAATCTGTTTGCAATAATTAAATACTTGTATATAGATTAAATTACATTTTAAAATACTTGTAATCAGAGTACAGTAACATTTGACCTATATTTTCACAATATAAATAATTTATTCATATTTTATTGATTCTCCCTAATTCTTTTTCATCTGTTACTTTAAAAAAAAAAAAATTATCCCAACGTGACATGCAGGTTAACTAAATATTTTAAAATGATTTTAATTTTACATTTTTATGACTTAGTTATTTATTAGCTTTTTATTAAACTCACAAACCCCCTGCAGTTCCTTCAAAACCTCAGTTTGGGAAACCCTGAAATGTAATGCTTGATTCACTTTATGTTTTTAATAACAACGAATGGAATATATTACTTTGCATTTAACTGTCACCCCCATTTTTTAAAATAGGCATTAAAGGTGCACTATCCAAACTTAAATTGTTGTATTTTATGAACACTTTGGAATATAGACCTAAGGTTGGTCTCTTTTTAAAGAAAAAAAATAGCAGATTTTGTCAAAAGTGGAATTTTTTCAAAAAATTAAAGTATTAAAAAGTTATAGAAGTTTAAATGTACTGTAAATAAAATGCGCTATATTAATTTTATTTTATTTTTATTTATTATAAATATTTTTTCATAACAGGTTTTTACTCTAAAATTGGTATAAAATTAAAAGCCTTCTGTCTAAATAAGTTATGTTCCAAATTTGAAGTTGATATTAAAAAAATTGAGGTTCCTGTGAGATTTTATTTAGGGTGTCATACCACAAACAGCCACTGGGAGCCATCAAAACTCCTTTGAATTTTGTTTAACGAATTTTTCCCTAGATTTCTGTCAATTTTACTTCAATACTCAAAATAACCACCAAATATGGAATCCTGAGACTCAGATCTTTCAATGATATGTTTGTTGTCAAAATTATAAAAAGGTTTGATTCTAAAAGACCGTAATGCATTTTGTAATATGACACTTAACACCCGCCCACTAAGGGGGAGGAGACCACCATAAGATTTTAAAGTACCATTTCCATGGTAACGCAATGTCCGATTTCAAAATGGTTGAATCACAGGATGAATCTTGGGCTTCTAAGCTTTCAAAAGATATATAATTTATGATAATTACTAAAAGATTTTATAGAGAAAAAGGACAACAAAAAAAAAAGAGCGCCAAGCGTCCCACAGGTGGGACGGTGACAGTTAAATTAATATCAATATGGTACAATATTATTTTATTTAAATCAATGTGTTAATGAGTAATCTAAAAGTAATCAAAATGTAGTCTGATTACCTAAACTATGTAATGTAATGGATTATGTTACTAACTACAATTTTTGTCAAGTAATTTGGAATCAGTAACAGACTATAATTTGTAAGTAATCTACCCAGCTCTGTAAATCATTGCTTGTTACGAGTGGTTTCCCAAAACAGTGGCATGCTAAGTATTTACCGAACTGAGACACAAACCAAAACATAGGAAATCTAAACCGTTACGCCACTATTTACGCTGTGTTTTCTCACTTTATTGTCTTCTGAGTCTTGGCTGGATGACAGATCTTTCCCGCTGCCAGAAAGCTGAAAAATAAACAGACTGTGTTTCATTTCTGGATATGGTCTGAGCTGATTTATATGATGCATTTTTGCTCAGAGATGCTGTTTATGTCTTACCCGGTGTACATTTGGTGAACTGAGGCCGCGTTTGGAAATCTTTCCTTTATCTGATAGACGTTCCCTCACCGAAACCTCCTGAATTCACAAAAGATGACACGTGTATACAGCAAAAAACAAAGCATTTATATTCTTATTTAGGCATATATATATATATATATATATATATATATATATATATATATATATATATATATATAATATATATATATATATATATATATATATATATATATATATATATATATATATACACACAAAAACAAATATATACAGTACAGACCAAAAGTTTGGAAACATTACTATTTTTAATGTTTTTGAAAGAAGTTTCTTCTGCTCATCAAGCCTGCATTTATTTGATCAAAAATACAGAAATAAAATGTAATATTGTGATAAATTATTACAATTTAAAATAATTGTTTTTAAATTTATTATACTTTAAATTATCATTTATTTCTGTGATGCAAAGCTGAATTTTTAGGATCATTATCACATGATCCTTTAGAAATCATTCTAATATGATGATTCATTATCAAAGTTGGAAACAGTTCTGCTGCTTAATATTTTTTCAGAACATGTGATACTTTTTAGGATACTTTGATGAATAAAAAGTAAAAGAAAAAAGAAGCTATGTTTTTAAAATATAAATATTTTGTAATAACAATATACACTACTGGTCAGTAATTTGGGGTCAGTATTTTTTTTTTCTTCCTTTTTTTTTTTTTTTAAATAAAATCAATACTTTTATTCAGCAAGGATGTGTTAAATTGATAAAAAAGTGATAGTAAAGAAAATATATTATTAGAATATATATTATTAGTAGTTTGTTTTTTTATTTTGAATAAATGCAGTTCTTTTTAACCTTTTATTCATCAAATATATTAGACACCGCAAGAATTAGACAGCAGAACTGTTTTCCAACACTCATAATAAATCAGAATATTAGAATGATTTCTAAATGATCATGTGATAGACTGGATGTTACATGTGACACTGAAGGCTGGAGTAAATGATGCTGAAAATTCAGCTTTTCATCACAGGAATAAATTATTTTTTAAAGTATATTCAAATAGAAAACTATTATTTTAAGTTGTAATAATATTGCACAATATTACTGTTTTTTCTGTATTTTTTGATCAAATAAATGCAGGCTTGATGAGCAGAAGAAACTTCTTTTCAAAAACATTAAAAAATATTAATGTTTCCAAACTTTTGGTCTGTACTGTATATATATATATATATATATATATATATATATATATATATATATATATAAAGCAGATACAATCCTGCACGTGTGTGTCAGACCTGTCTGAGACGGTCCAGCGTGAGGATGTTGTCCACCGCTAACACACTCCGCAGGTATTTCTGGATGGCGGCTTCACTGTCGGCTCCTGGGTTGTCGGTGCTGGCAGCCAGCCGGGCGAGCATCTCTCTGTCCTCAGAGCTCTGAATGTCCTGTCAACAAATGCACACACCTGCTTCTGTTACCCGTTTCTCACAGGCTTCTGTACAGTCCCGTTCAAAAGTTTGGTGTCAGTACAATTTTTTGAAAGAAATAATTAGTACTTCTATTCAGCAAGGATGCACTAAACTGATCAAAAGGGACAATAAAGCCATTTATAATGTTAAAAAGATTTTATTTCAAATGAATGCTGTTCTTTTGAGTTTTATCAATCAACACTGTTAATAATCTGAAATGTTTCTTGAGCAGCAAATCAGCATATCAGAATGATATCTGAAGATCATGTGACACTGAAGACTGGAGTAATGATGATAAAAATTCAGCTTTGATCACAGAAATAAATTACATTTTACAATATATTCAAATGGAAAACACTTATTTTATTTATTTATTTTTTAAATAAATGCAGTCCTGATGAGCATAAGATACTTCTTTCAAAAAAAAAAAAAATCTTACAGACCTCAAACTTCTGAACACTGATGTATAGTATAAAGAATTCACATTGCTTAAACAAGAAAAGATCGTGTTTCTCTTCACGTACCCCTGGGATATTGGAGACGATCTCAAACGTGACTCCACAGCCGTGAACTGAGCTGCGTTGAGACATTCTCCTCAGCAGACTTTGAGCAAAACCCTGCAGGAAGAGATCCGATCGATAACAGAGCACTCAATGAATCCACTCATCAGTTGAGTCACACACCTGTCGTCCGGTGAGGCTCACACAGATGCGCTTGCGTAGCACCAGCTGCATTTGTGCGGGATGACTGAGCAGAACCATGGTGCGGACGGTGAGGTAAATCCTGTGATCCGGCCCCGTCGCTCGATTCAGCTCAGGACTGTCATGAACGGTGCAGTCCCATGATGCCTCTGCCTTCACCTGTGGGAAGAGAGGGGTTCCTTCATCTATCGTGGAATATCGTGGAGCAGTTTTCTGTTCCACTGAGTCTCCTCACCTCATTATCGTAGTATCTGACTATCTGTAAGTCCATGAAATCATCTTTATCTTCTCTGTCGAGCGCAGCATCCAGACCTCCAGCTAGAGGAGCGGACAGATGATCGTGGAAGTCATCAGCTGTAGATGAAATGTTAAAATCATACAACAGATATTCACAACGTTTTGGTCAGCTGAACTCAATTTGTAAAATATTTACTCAAAGTGTTTGTGTTCAACTAAAACTATTTAAATGAACAAAAAAGTTTTTAATAAAGCTGAAATAAAACAAAACATAAATAATACATGAAATACTAAAATCACTAACTGAAAAAAAAAAAAAAAAAAAAAACTGTGTGTGTGCATAAACTAATAAACATGACAAAAGCATAAGAAAATTACTAAAACTTTAACAAAAATAATCATAAAAATAAAATCCAATTCAAAATATTAACAAAAATAAAATGGAACACTAATATTTAATTCATCTTTTAAAAAAGCTTTTTCATTTAGATATTTTAAAATTATTTAACTTTTTTTTATCATTTAATTATCATCTTTGGCAATTAAGGCAGTTAAATTTTTTTAAAACTATTTAATGTTTTGTATTGGTATACTCTATATTAGATCATGTTATGAACTAAACATGCCAACAAACACATTCTTTATAAAGCTGAAATTAAATCAAATTTAAATAATACAAGAAAAGTACAAAAAATAGAAATGCTACCTTGAAAACGAATTGAAATAAAATTACTAACTGAAAATGTAAAAAAAAAAAATACAACGAACAACAAAAAAGCCTTAATACTAAATAGTAATATTAAAAAAAACTAAACAAATAAAAATGCCAAAAGTACATGATAAAAATAATAATAATGTAAGAATACAAAAATACCATTTTAAATTACATTTTAATGTTAACGAATTCACATTTTCATTACTTTTTTATTTGAAGCGATATGTGCGTGTTGTGCATTTTATACATATTAGATTGTGTTAGCATCTCAACATTAAATTCAACTGGAAAACAATTGTGATTAAATATTTACCGCTGAGGTCCAGGAAGATGACTGGGATGTGCGTCTCCATTCCCGGCACAGGAGCCCTGCAGGAACAGGTTCATGAGAACTGAATTAACCAAAGAACACAAAACCAGCAGACCGTTGGTAGTCCTATGATTGTTTGAAAGGATATAACATTGTAAGAGCAAGTATACGGTCACATACCACTCCGCTGGGGCTCCTGGGATACTGCTGCCAGCAGAGGGCACCAGCACAGCGTTCCTCTCCTCCGTTAGCGTCAGACGACACTCCAGCAGCTGCGACTCGCTCTCCACATCCTCCTCTGACTTATCTACAAGAGCCAGAGGAAAGCTAGCAGCCGTCAAACACTTTGCTCTCATTTTCACAAGAGATGAAACACATTTGATTTCTAGAGACCCATAAGCATGCAGTTCATCTACATCTCGTCTTACCGTGCTTGCCAACAAGTCTCTGAAGATGTTGGTCCAGATACTCCTGTCGTTCAGTTAAAGCTGTGAGCCACCGAGCTCTCAGTCTCTCCAGATCAACCTCCTACAGGTACACACATGCAGAAGATATTGCTGTATTAATAATGTAATGTACTAATGTACTGTAGGTCTGTACTGCTCACAAAAGCTGTATTTATTTGATGAAAAACAAAGTAAAATATCGTGAAATATTATTTCAATTTAAAATACCTGTTTTTTAAATTATTGTACAATGTAATTTATGTCTGTGATCAAAGCTGTATTTTCAGCATCATTACTCCAGTCTTTAGTGTCACATGATTCTTCAGAAATCATTCTAATATGCTGATTTCTAATTATCATTATGTGCTGCTTCATATTTTTGTAGAAACCATGATACATTTTCTTTTCTTTAGGATTCTTTGATAATTAGAAAGTTCAATAGAACAGCATTTACTTGAAACAGAAATCTTTCTATAAGCAACATAAATGTCTTTACTGTCACTTCTGACCAAATTAATGCATTTTTGCTAAATAAAACTATTAATAATTTATTTGAAAATAGAATCATTCAGAAACGTGTTCATCAACATATGATCATCTTTTTTTTATATTTACATCTCAATGCCTACTTAATATTCAGCAGCTTGTCCCTCCCTGATGAACAACAACACCCACAGACATATATAGACATCATTCATCTATTTTAAAAAACCTGAAAAGTGATTACCTGATAACTGTCCACATCTTTATCTCCCACCTTCAAAAATAAGACAAAGAAAAACTTGAGTCTGTGCATCTGCTAATAAACCTCATCAACAAACACACTCAGCAGTCTCATTCACTAATACTCACATACAGTGTGTGAGAAACATTTACACTGGATTCATCAGGAACTCAAGCATGTGCATTTTACCCTCATTCAGATGTTAATCAATATATAATATAACAGAAGCATGTGCCAGCAGTAAGTAATTAACATAAGACACACCCAAACATCTCCATATAAGGGCATCAGCACTTCCTTACTGTCACAATCATTTGAGCTTTATGCATTTCATGTTTTTTGAAGTTACCTGATGGACCTCCACATTGCCGATGGAGACACTGAGCACAGACTCTTTTCAAATGCACCGGGACCTCCACATTGCCGAAGCTAGGCAATATCGTGTTCAGATCGAATGCGATTAATCTCAATTACTCGGTGATGAGAGGAATGGTGCCGTGAACTACGGCTCTGGTATTAACGCACCGCGATTAATCGTGCAGCCTGAACACGCCTGGAATCACCCTGTCCACATCACATCAGAGGCATGGTGCCGGAGTCCTGGACACACCCACAACACGCCTGGACTGACCCTGTCTCACACACACACACACACACACACACACACACACACACACACACACACACACACAGAGTCAAGTCATGAGCTGCATTGAAGGACAATCAGATCTTCTACAGAGAAATATGTCACGATTAAGTTTTCCACCTCGTCACTATCATTAATGTCCACACAGACCTGTTTGAGCTGAAAGATTCCTCCTGTGCAGACGTCCTTAGCTGACTGAACCTCCACCGGCACAAACTCTCCAGCATCATTCAGCTCCAGGATCTGAACCCAGAGCTCCAGCCTGCGGGTCACTTCACTCCACCTGCACACACACACAGACACGGATGCGCACGCACGCACGCACGCACGCACACACACAGACACACATGCACACAGTTAGACACACACACACACACACACACACACACACACACAATAAAACGGAAAAGAAACTTCACTTTTACAAATTGAGTCAAAAAACAAATTAGAACTGTAATCAAATATAATTATTTTATTCATATTTATTCATATTTTACAAGAAAAATTAAGTGTTTTATTTTGATTGTTTTAAAATTCAAACTACTTTAAAATGATTTCTCAGATGTCAGTTTTATGGTCACATGACTTGCAGGTAAACAAATTAAATATTTAATTTTTATTTATTAAAATTGTAGGAAATTGAAAGTGTTTTATCTTGTTTTATTAAGCGTTTTATCTTGATTGTTTTAAAATAAAAATATTTAAAAATGATTTCTTCATTTTAATCGTACATTAGATATTGTTAATAGTCACATGACATGCAGATAAACAAATACATTTTTATATTAAAATTTCAGAAAAATATTTTACTAAGTGTTTTATTTTGATTGTTTTAAATTTAAAATGGTTTTAAAATGATTTATTATTTTAAACTCTACATTAAATGTCAGTTAATGGCACATGACATGCAGGGTAAACAAATAAAATATATTTATTCATATTTTTCTAAAGTATTTTAGTGTTTTATTTTGAATATTTTAAAAATAATTTTTAATGAAAATGATTTATTAATTTTAATTTCACATTAAATGTTGGTCGATGGTCTAATAACATGCAGGTAAACAAACAAAATATTTTATTTATATTTATTAATATTTTACGAAAATATTTTAGCTTTGTTTCAACAGTTTTAAAATTATTCTGATATTAATCTTTTTTTTAATTTATTTAATTACTTAATAGCTTATGATTTAATTATTTCTTTACCACTGCTGCCACAGAAAGGATCTGTGATAGCTTTTGTGTTTAAGGATAGTCATAACTGCATGTGTACCTCTCTCTGAGAGAGCGAGTCTTTGCCTGAATCACCCCCAGGTCCCAGAGAGCCAGATTCCTGCGTGGATTCGCCTGTTTGTGACCATAAACCTCAACCGCCACGGCGCCCTCCATCACAAACTCCACAAAGTCTTCAGTCACGGCCACTTCTAGAGTCTACAGGTGCAGACAGACACGCGTGATGACAGACAACTGGCACAAATGCAATGCGTGACTCCACGTAAGTCAGTGTTTTCACCTTGCAGTTGTCAAACATCACCAGACTCTGCGGCTCTCTGCTGCTGGGGGCCGTCAGACCCACTTCCGGAGCGATAAACACGGGTTCCTGCTGCTCCCAGAAATGATACTGACAGAAAACAAAGTTGGAGAGGTGCTGAGGCAACCCTGTCGCCTGCAACACCTTGATCTGGAAACAAACCCACAGAAAACATTCACATCCTACACTCAACTACAGCTCAGATCTCCAGAAATATGTGACCTGTGCTGGCAAAATGACTCGGAGTGAACAAATTTAAAATTTGGAGCATTGGGATCACTAGAAGAGAGAACTCAGTTTTTGCCTGTAGCTCAAAATTCTCATTTTGCCAGCACGGGTCACATAATGCATGTTTGATTGGAGATGTCTGGTTTTATCTGACCATGCAGGTGAGTTTGCGTTCTTGCGTCTCGCTGTCTGGACTGATCTCAGAGCCTCCCGTCTCACGCTCCTCTAGTTCTCCGCTCAGACGCTCCACTTCTACGTGAAGCCGACCCGCCACCTGAACAAAGGCACAAAACCAATGGCAATCAGTCAATGGCTTGCACTCTTTCTAATGGTTAGAACCAATCTGTTTGCGCACACACCTCCCCCTTCTGGTTGATGATGGGAACTGCGTACTGCAGCTTGACGTCATACAGCAGACAGGACAGGAAGATGTTGGCCACACCGATCAGACTGTGGTTCTCCTGCTCGTCGAAGAACGGATCAGCGCGCTTGAAGTAGGAGCGCATGGCCTGAGCACAGACAACCAGGGTGAGGTCAACATGTTTAAGCATACTTCATTTGTGATGCTCATCAAAACCTCGTTTTTGGTGGAACAAACATTGACTTATTGTTCAGAACGTTTCCTTTGAGCCACATCATGCTAGTGAAGGGATTCCCAATTTTTTTTTTTTTGCCTAATTCTTTGACCTAAAATACATACTTGCACACAGGTAAAAAATCCAAATATTTTATTTATTTTTATTAATGCATATTAATAAAATATTTGTGCTATATAGTGATATTAAAATTTTTAAAATATGATTTAGTTTCGTTTTTATTTTCTAAAATATTGTTTAATATTAGAGTTATATTTTGATTGTTTTAAAATTACATTTATTTTAAAATAACTTATTTACATATTTAATGGTTAGATTAGTGTCTCTATTAAAACAACTTAAAATTCACCAAAATGGATGGAAAATTATATATAAAGTTATTCTAGCATTATTATGAGTTATATTGGGTAGTTCATTTTACTAATTATTTTATGTAATAAATTAAACTTAGTTTCCTTAGCCACATATTAATTGAGAGACTTACATATTTTATTTAAATGTAACTATTTTATAATAAAATATATACTTTTACAGCCTCGTATTAATTGAGAGATATATTTTGACTTAAAAATAATAATAGAAAATTTCAAAAATGAAGGTAAAATAAATATTTATTGAATAATCTGATATTAAAAATATTGACTATTTAAAAAAAAAACAATATAGTTAAAATAAAGTGAAAATGAATAACATTACAGTAATGTGTAGCATGGTAAATTGTTGTGATGTGATTTGACGTACAGGATCGTCCTCGTCATAGTCTTTCCACTCCTGGTAGAGCTCTCTCATGTCCAGCAGCCGGTTCTCCATCTTCTCCATGGACCAGATCTGCTTGCCTTTGCTCTTCCTCCTCACCTCCACCGCCGGCTCGCTCAGAACCGTGTCCCGCTGCGGTCAGGAAACATCAGTCTTCATTAATAAAGCAGCATTTTCAGCCGACCCACGATTCAACAGTCCTCTAGCAGCACAAACTGTGACCAAGACTAAACGTTCAAATCATTTCCTTTCAATGGTTTGTTTAAATGAACCACTTTCAATGTCTGAACTTCTAGGAGTGTTCATGTTTATAGAAACTAAACTAACAGAACGATTTCTGAGTGATGAAATGTGTTTTAGAAATAACGATAATAAAAAAAGAAAAAAAAAAAGTCTGGGGTTGGTATGATTTTTTTCTGCTCCCCAAGGCTGCATTTATTTTATTAAAATTACAGTAAAAACAGTAATATTGTGTGATATTATTACTATTTAAAATAAGTGTTTTCTATTTGAATATATTGTAAAATGTAATTTATTCCAGTGATCAAATCTGTATTTTCAGCATCATTACTCCATTAATAATATCCACATGATCTTCAGAAATCATTCTGATATGCTGATTTGCTGCTCAAGAATCATTTCACATTTTTATTATTAGCATTTTTTTTCTTCTTAATATTATCAATGTTGAAAACAGTTGTGCTGATTCATATTTTTGTGGAAACTGAAAAAAAAAATGTTTGCTGAATAGAAAAGTTCAAAAGAACAGAATCTTTTGTAAAATTATAAAAGTCTTTTCTGACACTTTTGATCAATTTAATGCATTCTCGCTAAATAAAAACATGAATCTCTCCAAAAAAATATTTTAGATTTTTGAAGAGTACAGCATATGTATTAAAATATTATAAATAAATATTAATATACAATTATATATATATATATATAAAAACATTATATGGTATTATTTTCAGGTGTTCCATGACTGTGTGTGAACCCTGATGAATTACAAAAACTGATTCACTGATTCACATGCCAAATAGTGTGACAACTGAATGAATATTTAATTAAACATAGTCAAATATTGCTTTTTATCTGTATGTTTTCGAGTAAGTTTCACAGACTCTGACAAACATGTCATCCAGTCCAGTTTCTGAAAAATTATTAACCAATCCTTGTTTGCTGACTGAATCATTTAAATGAACCATTCATTTTGAACGACTCACAAATATGACACCATAAACCTACAACGTTAATGTTAAAAGTATAAACGGATAAATCCTTCAACAGTCAGTCAGATGCACACACAGAGCGTCTCTCCTGACCTTGCGGTTGGCGTTGAGGTTGGCAGCCGGGATCTGCAGTGTGACTTTATACTCGGTTTTCTTGTTGAGCTCTTCAGAGATGAAGCCAGCCTCCTGAACCAGCAGATTGGCCTTCACGATCTGCTCTTTCAGCTTACGCAGACTTCGATTCATCAGAACCTCTCTGAAAGCACAGAAGCATGATATTTACAGTAGCACACAAACACTAAATACTTCCTGTGGTGTGTAATATAGCTCGGCCTGCACCTCTCGTCACTCGACTGGCGCAGTGTGCTCTGAGAGGAGAGCAGGCTGGCGCTGAGCTGCTCGCTGCTGCGCTGGTGCTGCGTCTGCAGCTCTGTGGACAGACGTCTGCGCAGCTGCTGCAGCTCCTGCTCGTACATCAGCCGCTGGCGCTCCAGAGCCGAGCGCTTCTCCTCCTCATGCCTGCGCTCCAGAGAGTGAAGCACCGACTGCAGCGGCTCTGAGACACACAGACACACACATTTCACTGATAAACATTCAACAAATAAGTATACACTTTTTTGGTACTATGTATGATTTCAAATACACTTTGTCTTCCTTGGGTATTAAGACCCATCTAATGCTGTTGGTCTTTATATATTGCCTTTGTTGTGATTGTTTTTTTTTTTTTTTTTTATTATAATTATTTTTTTTCCTCATCTTGTGCAGTAACATAATAATAATTCATTACATTTATATAGTGCTTTTCTGCTTTTCTAAGCACTTACTAATACTGACACTCCCTAAACCAAGTACATACTTTGTAAGAAAGAGCTGGATAATAAAAAATAAGTTGAGGAAGAATGGTCAAAATGCACATGCATTTAATTAAAAATATCTACTAATATATAATAAAGCTTTTAGTGTCAACATGTCATGGAAAAACTGCCCATATATTAAGATGAAAAATATTATTTTTTAAATATAATTTGATTACTTATGTTAGAAAATAATACAAATTACATAACACACACACACAAACAAACATATATCTATAAAATTGTTGAGTGTTAAATGTTTAAAAATTAAAAAAACATTATATATAACAAATATTAGTGGATATTTTGTTTACATACGCTCTCTAAAAAGTCTTGGATTAAATAAATAAAATAAAAAAAAAGAGAATAAAGGGAAAAAGTAAATCATTATTAAAAAGAAATACTTAAAAAAAAGCCTAAAATCTTTGATACACATTTTAAGGTATATGTGATGCCATTCATTCAAAAGAAAAAAAAAATTAATGATATGAAAAATATTAGTGGATATTTTTGTTTACACATGCTCTCTAAAAATCTTTCAAGATTCAATAAAAATTTCCAGACTAAAAGAAAAAGATTTAAATCATTTATAATTTTTATTCAAATCTGTTGAGAAGCCTGACAAACTCTATGTGATGTTATTAATTTTAACGAGAACAAAATTAATTTTTCATGATATATGAGAACTATTAGTAGCTAGTTTTGTTTTGTTTACATATGCTTTCTAAATAGGCATGGTAATTCAAACTGTAATTCAACTATAAAACTTGTGGAAGAATACTGGTGCAGTGCTGCCATTAATTTACATGAGTTTTATTAAATGTAACCTGGATCTCAGAGTTTGTAATATCGACAGCAGCCCAGAACCACCCTGTACTCCAGGTGATATTGACTGTGAGAAGTTGTCTGTCTCTCACCGTTGTTTCCCAGCGCTTTCATCATGACTTCGGTCTGTGCCGACTCAAAACTGAAGCTGTTGTCACTGGAGGCGTGACTGAGACGATCTACATCCACATCCAGATGTTCAGCGTGAAGACCAGCCTTCGTCACGCTCCCCTCCTCATCCTCCACACCAACACGATACGCGTTCGACACGCTGATCCTGAGATAGACACAGAGAGAGCACTAAAGTCCGTACGCACTCACAAACATACAGCTTTGGGTCAATTTGACATCCTTTTGATTTTTATTCAAACACAGTTTTCACTAAACAAATCCATTTTACCAGACATCAAATCAATGCTGGTGATCGTCTGAGTAGACACACAATTAAACTCAGCCTCCAAGTGTAAATGTGTCTCGCTGACCTGAAGAAGTGGTTGTTTCCCCAGAGGATTCGATCCCCATGATGCAGCTGGATGGGAGACGAGACCACAGCGCCGTTCACACACGTGCTGCACACAGAGACAGACACTATATCTACTATATCACATACACACCTATTCTTGCATATATATGCCTAATGTATAATAAACAAACATATGAATGAATAAATCAATTCCATGAAGTCACATTTTCTTTTCAATGATGTACTGTTTATTTACTAAATAGTGCAAACAAATCGAGTAAATAGTGCACGATTACTTCAAAATAACAGCTTAATTGGTGCAAGTGCAAATAGTGCATATAAACATAAAACAGAGCAAATAGTGCACTCAGACTGAGTATATAGTGCAACCAGAACACTATTAGTGTGAAACAGTGCAAATATATTGAGTAAATAGAGCAAATAAATCATTAATTTTCAGCATAAAATATATTCAGTGTTAGTATCAGAGACACTATTATAGTTTTTATTAAGATTTGGAATTAGCTTTTATATTTATAATTTCATTTTAGGTTGTCATTTTTATTAGTTAACTTAAAAATATATACAAATTTTATAGTATATATTTATATTAATATTTAATAGTTATTATTAGCAACTAGCTGAAATAAAATAATTTCAGATATAAGCAAAATAGATGTATTTTATATTTTATTTCATTTAATGTTTATTGTAATGTTTTAGTAATATTTTTAGACATCGTTTATAATTTTTGTAAATTTCACATTGTTTTGGCATGTAATACTCCACTTGTCTAAATCTGTGTGTGTGTGTGATTACCGAGCGTTTCTCTTCGGGGTGAGTGTGATTCCCATCTCTAGTTTGAGGTCTATAACACAGTGCTCCGGTTGAATTGCCAAACCACACAACTGAATGTCCTGAGAGTCTGCAGAACCCACACGAGTGTGTTCCTGCACATCAACACACACACACGTCAATGAAAACACAGCACCTCATCCACCAAAACATGCCGCTTTCAAATAAAAACCAACATTACAGCTGACAGTCAATCAACCATTTATCCATGCATATGAATAGTTTTATGTGAAATATTCAAGCAGAGCTGAATTAGTGTCTGTACCTTTAAATAGTAGAGGAGCAGCTCGCTGAGGGCGGGGTCTGCGTTCAGGTTGACCAGGAAGCATTTATCATCAATGACTCTGATCCCAGACGACTGCAGAGAAATTCCCAAACTCTCCAGCTGCTTCTGTCGCTCCTGAAGAGCCAAACACACTTCACTTCAGAGGACTGTCCCCAGGGGACATTTCTTTAAAAGCAGAAGATCCTGACTAAACCCCATGTGGTGACAACACACCCACAATTAAAACAATTATACTCTGAAACAGTATTTTGTACTTTTATATAAAAAAAAAAAAATAAAAAAAAAAAATATATATATATATATATATATATATATATATATATATATATATATATATAAACACGATGGGACACAAATTTAGTAGACAAAAGTGTATTAAAATCAATAAAATAACAGTTGTCAAAAAAGGCAATTAAATCACTTAAATAAATAATTACAATAAATTAATTAAAAATTATTTCAATAAATGCTTATTTTACATAATCTACCCAAATCACAATGACAAAATGACCAAACATCAGGCAAATAATTAAATTAATTAAACTAGTATGAAAATATGTAAATTTATGTTAATATGAAGGAATAAAAAAAATTATTATTATAAAAAACATTAAAAATGAATAAATAAATGTGAAAGGGGCACATAATTATGTAACTAAATAATTAAATATTTGATTAATAATTAAAAATAATTTTTAAATTGCTTAATATTTTCTCAACTCACTAAAATAAATATTTATATACAATAAAATCTCTTGACATATATGCACGAGTGTGTGTGTGTGTGTTTAATACCAGTGCGATCTCCTCAGTCTTCCTGAGTTTCTCCTCCCAGCTCACGGTCATCTCCTGGATCAGCTTCTCTGACTCCTCCAGTCTCTCTTTGAGCTCAGGAGCTTTCATTGATCACACACACACACAGAAAACACACTGTTGAACACTGTTGCTGGGGGTCACACACAGCAGGCAGGTGTTTGTGTGCAGTACCTCAGCCTCGGTCAGCTGGCTGCGGAGTTTCTCCACCTCCTCTCTCAGCTCTCGGATGATTCTGGCGTTTGGATCTTCGTTAACCACAGCGTGATTAACGATGCTTTTGGCCCGGTCGGCGTACCGTAGTGTAGACAGAGTCTCGTCATAGTTGTCGGCCGCTGGACTCACTGTGGCTACCATAGCGGTGCGACTGTTGCCTCCTAAACTGTCCTGATGTGCAAAAAAAGAGGAAAGTACATCGGAGTTTCAGTGAAACAAAGCCAAACCTATGGCATCATTTCCATAGAATATTCTTAGCATATGAACCTGCTTTATGAGATTTAATGATGTTTCTTAGATCTTGACAGCCAATTTAAACATTGCATTTTAAAAAAGCTGCATAAAGATTCTTTAAAAACAATCCTATTTTGTGTTTTACAGCTAAAATATCAGCATACAGGCACTGAATGGACCAAACTACTCCTTGAAGACTAGCAGACTCTTGAGAGGTTTGTAGTGGTAAAATAAAGCTGACCATCACCTTCAGTAACCACGTGAGCACTGAGTCTCTGTAAGGAACAAATTTACTCTTGTTTTTTCCCGCGCCCTGCTCGGCCAAGGCTGAAATCACCAGTCCAAGAGTCGTGAGGGACCTGAACACAAAAACATTATGAGCAGAACACATCTGACTGTGTGTAAATGATGGAGTGTTTGTGTGAAACCAAATAAATCAATAAATAAAATAAAATAAAAAATACACTTATTAAATTAAATTATCAAATGATTGATAGAAAAAAAAATAAAAAAAATAAATCAACCTCATATCAATATGATGGGACCAAAAATGTATTAGAAAAAAATTAGACAAATTAATAAGTAAAAATAAATAAATAAAAGCAATTAATCATTCCAATAAATAATTTAAATAAATTAATTAACTTAAAATAGTTTATGCTTATTTACAAATTCTTTACATAATTCACAAAAAATAGAGAGTTTCAAAGAAAAAAGAAAAAACAGCCAAATATCAGGCAATTATTTAAATTAATTAACCTTTGTAAATATGAAGGGAGCAAAAAAATTATTCGAATTCTAAATAAATAAAGAGAAAATAATGTTATGAATATTTAAAATTAATTCATTAAAAATAATTTAAACAAGTTCTTCCTTTATATTTTTACCTAATTCACAAGAAAATAAATAAATAAATAAATAAATAAATCTCTTCTTTTAATTTACCAATGCATAAAGTGTCAAAATGGCAAAATATCATCTGATTAATTTAATTACTTTAGAAACAACAAAGTAAAAAATCCCCAAAAAGATATAAACAAATTTTTTTTTTTTTTTTTTTTTTTTGTGTGTTTGTGTGAGACTGTGTTTGTGTGAGACCTGTTAATGTTGCTGCCTTCTTTGAGTCTTTCTCCTCCAGCTCCAGTTTTATCAGCTCTCTCACTGCCGGCCAGATCCACCAGACTGAGTTTACTCACCTTCTCTCCACTCGTCTGAAATAACACCATACACACAATAGATCTTGTTTTTTAAAACTACAGTGTGTGATTTCTGTATCACTAGTTGCACCAAACTGAACGACAACAACAAATCTGTGTTTAATTTGACATTTTTTGAAAATATGATGCTCAATGACAAAAAAAACCACTAGTATTGTGCTAGTAATTATTGCACTGGAAAACACTATTTGCATGCTCTCCTGAAAACATAAATAGCTAGTTATTTGAAATAGATGACGGAGAGGTCAGTCTGCATCTCACCCCAGTCTTCAGGTCTCGGAGCGTGTGCGTCAGAATGATGTTGAAGACGGCGTGCGAGCGGCTGCTCTCCTCGTTCATGTTCGTGGCCGCCACAGTGCGGGATTTATTCCCCTCCGACATCAGAGACTCGATGTCCTGAAATACAAAACAAAAGCTAGTCAAAATCTTCCCGCTTCTGCACTGAGAGTGCTAACGGAGGTGAAGGTGTTGGAAGAACCTTGTAGCTGGTCACAGCGAGGCGGGACAGACCGTCTACATACGGACCCAACACCTTGTGCTCCCGGACCCTCAACGCCTGCCGGCTCCTGAGAGGAACATCACGCCAATTCGTTTAGAAGAACAACAATGAAATGATTTTTCCAGGTTTTACATGATTGATGGAACACAGACAGCAGGTAAAGAATGTACACAGATTTGCGGACTCACCCTTTGGGCTCCAGAAGGTCTCGCACCTTCTCGTTGTAGATCTCCATGTAGGACACCTCCACGGTGAAGCTCTCGCCCTCCCTCTGCTCCTGTACGGTGCGCTGGAACAGAGAACTGCAGAGTCGCGGGATCAGACCCGGCTGCTCCGCCGCTCCCATCATCGTGTACGACTTTCCCGAGCCTGCAGACCATCCGGATAAAGTGTGAACCAATCAGAGATCAGATTTTTGTTTTAACCCTACTGATATGCAAATGCCTCTAGATGATAAACACGATCAAAACGTTGCAGAAAAACCTGTTGCACACAACACCACATGCCCTACTACTTGCTTTTATAGCAAGTAAAAGACTAGTATAATTGTACAAACATTCAGGTCATGCTTCACGTGTCTTTTTGCTGACAAATACTGTTTTTTTTAAATTAAATAAAACATATTTTAGTAATATTGTTAGTAATATTTCAATATAAACGCTAACTGGACTGAAGCAACTTAAATTTACTTGATTATCCATACATTAATTTTCTAATTTAAATTCAATAATTTAATTTTCATATTAAAATGTGAGTCTCAAATCTATGGAAGCCCGTTTCCGCCACTGAATAAAAAAATAAAACAAGGTAATTGTGACTTTTTAATCACACAATTCTGACTTTCTTTTTTTTCTCACAACTGCGAGTTATAAAGTCAAAACTGCGAGTTATAAAGTCAGAAGAATAGCGAGTTATATGCTTAAACCTTTCATGGAGACTAAAAAATCATTTTTGCATAGATAGCTTTCCAGTAAATCTAACTGTACCTGTTTGTCCATATGCAAATATACAGGCATTGTATCCTTGGAAAGCACTGTCCAAAAGACTCTCTCCGAGACACTGAAACACCACATCCTGACCTATAAGACATGAGAACACTGCAAATGAGAATAACTGGCACGCATTATTAAATCAGGCCAAAAATTAAAGTGCACTCAAAATCAGACCATCCAAAATGTAGATGAGTTTGTTTCTTCATCATATTTGTAGAAATGCATCACTTGCTCAGCAATGGATGCTCTGCAGTGAATGGGTGCCGTCAGAATGAGAGTCCAAACAGCTGATGAAAAACATCACAGTAATCCACACCACTCCAGTCCATCAGTTAATGTCTTTAGAAGCCAAAAGCTGTGTGTTTGTAAGAAATAAATCTATCATTAAGGCATTTCTGAGTTCAAACCATTGCTTTCCGCAAGTCCTTTATCTATAACATTGCCTTCATCAGTCGTCTGGTCTGAATCAGGAGAGAAATCTGCACAGATCAAGCACCTTTACAAGCAATAACAGTCCAAAACAGATCTATACAAATATGTGGGAGCAAGGAGATGGACTTTTTCAAAGGAGACAGCGTTACTATGGATTATGGACTATTTTAGAAAGAAACAACAAGTTTGACATTAAAAGCGTCTTAACAATGGATTTTTTTTTCTTATAAACATGCAGCTTTTCACTTCACAAGACATTAACTGATGGACTGGAGTGGTGTGGATTATTGTGATTGAGTTTTTATCAGCTGTTTGAACTCTCATTCTGACGGCACCCATTCACTGCAGATGAACCATTGGTGAGCAAATGATGGAATGCTACATTTTTTCTCCAAATGTGTTCCCATGAAGAAACAAACTCATCCTATTCTTGAATGGCCTGAAATGGGAGTACATTTTAATTTTTAGGTGAACTATAAATTAAGTTTTTCAAATGCATTTAAGTACAATGTCCTTTTATCTGCATTGGAAGTGTGTTACTGTAACTGCTATTTTTGGGATTCTTTTTAACTAAAAGCAGCATACAAAATAATAATAATAATAAAACAGGTAATAAACAATTGCAGCCACTTCTTGAACCTTTACATAAGAGCTGATAAACCACAGATGAACAGCTGATTTGATAAAGCAGTTTTACAGGTTTGACTTTTTTTCAGAAAAGTTCACAAGGAAACACAAGCAGGGAATATTGATGTCTATAAGAGTTTCTATTGCCATCATAAATGATCCCTGATGATTCAGATCACTGCAGTATAAACACATTACAGGGGCTTAGTGATCGTTTCAACAAAAGGGTTGGTCATAATAGCAAAATGAATTATTTTTTATGTCAACAGACCTGCAAATTTGGCTGCCTCAGCCTCATCCATAGACCAGAAGCAATAATCATATGCGAAAACCTAAAACGAAATATTGCAGACGTCTAAAGACTGTGTAACAGATGCATGTCACAAGTTTTAATGAGCTGTAGAAATGTTCAGGATGACCAATGACTTTAGAAATCCAGTTAAGTTACACACTTTCTGTCATGCACATTATTCATGAAAGATTGTAATGCATTTTTTCACATTAATATTTTGCAGAAATGACATACGAGAACTCACCTTTGGTTTGCTCCTGCGCTCACAAAAGGAAAGAACGAAAAACAACAAACTCAATATTAGAACATACAGTACATATGAAATGAACACTTTTATTCAGCAGAGATCAATGAAATAAATCAAAAGTGAAAGTAAAATCATTTCGATTCTATTTCAAACGAATGCTGAACATGATTTCTGCTGTTGGCAGGAGGACGACACAGTCTTGAAGCATTTCAGGAAGATTTCAGAAACGTTAGCCTTATTTCAGTCATTATGAGAGAATTACACAATTAAACCATCCTCTCCTTCATCTCACATTTTCTTTAATTAAATTCCACCCTGATATCATTTACATGACAAACAGCATCTGCATGAGTGTGCTGTCTCTACATGTGCTTCATAATGAAAACACAAACTTGCTTTGAGGGATTATTATGGAATCTGAGTAAACATTCTTGGATAAGCCTGTAAAACTTGTTTGCACGCCAACACCGCAAACCGCTGCAAGTTAAAGCAGAGGTCTGAAACATGACTAGATCAGCGCAGAGAAACTCCGAGAAGCTGGATACGACCGAGGAGATTCCTGCAAGAGGAAAGGCTTGTGGAGAAAACAGGCACGCCCTTTGTAAAGAGACCAGGAGCAGGAATGGAAGACGAGACAAAGAGAAGGAATGAAGGAAAGACAGATAAAAACCTCCAGCAATGGTTGGCAGCCGGTGGGTCTTTAATATTAGGAACATGCATGTGAAGTTTGGTGCATGCTGACAGACGACCAATGCACAACCGAGAGCAGATTTCAGCTGAAGGACAGACAAACCGCTGGATCAGTGACTGAGATATGAAACACTGCTGACTGATGAAGGCCCTGCTACACAAACAACACACTCCTCTGTGTGTTAATGGAGTAAACTGCTAAAAACCACAGCATGCAATATATGCATGGATTAAAACAACAGACAACTGTTATCTGGTTAAAAAAAAAGGTACACAATAACAAGAATGATGTTATACATACACAGTCAATGGGTACAATGGTTTACATCCAATGTAAATGCAGCAGCATTATCAAGATAACACAGTTTTTAATGCATGACCAGTCTGAAAGGAATAGTGCACAGAAATGTGTCAGAATTTACTAAACTTTATGTTGTTCCAAACCTGTATGAGTATTGGTAGCCAAACAGTTGACGGTGCCCATTGACTTCCATAGTGTAGAAATAAATACTACTGAAGTCAACTAGTCACTTTCTTCAAAATATCATCTTTGGTCTTCAACCCTACAATGCCCTACAAACCACCCAAGAACATTTTAGCAACATGCCTAACCACTAAAACGCCTTAACAACCACACAACGCCTTAGAAACCACTCCAAAAATTTTAGCAATGGCCTAGCAACACCCTAGCAACTGGCCAGAATACCTTAACAACCACATAACACCCTAGAAACCATTCTGAAAATCTTATCAACACCCTAGCAACTGCCCGGGACATCTTAACTTCATAATGCCCTTGAAACCACTGAGAAAATGTTACAAACAGCCTAGCAACCACTTAGAACACCCTGACAAACCACTCAGAAAATCTTAGCAACTGCCCAGAACATCTTAAACCACATTTTGCCCTTGAAACCACCCAGAACACCTTAACATTTGCCTGGCAACCCCCTAGCTACCACCCAGAACACAACACAACAAGAACACTTAAGTATATCTGCCTTGCAACAAGCACCAAGAACAGCTTAAAAAACACACGCGGCAACACTATAGAAACCACACCAGTAACCACCTCGCACTCCAAAAGATTTAGCAACTCCTAAGGAACTCACAATGAACATATAACTTTCAAACTTCAAGATATTTTTATTGTAAATTGTGTCTTTTCTGAAATGCCTTCAGTATCTGTATTCACAGGAAGTGAACCAGATTTCATTTGTAAGGCTATGTGGTGCTTGGTATACAAAAGGACAGCACACGTCCGTGCAGCTTTGTTTTTAGGTTGCCTGAAAAGACCCAGTGAGACAGGAGTAATTTAGTTTCTTGGGTTTTTAATCATGAGTATCCAGGGTTACCTTTGACCTGCCAATGAACCTTCATGCGTTTCTATGCACACTGAAGGTCAAAGGAGAAGAGGAATGCAGAGAAAGAAAGAAAATGTCAGTGGGAGAGAGAGAGAGAGAGAGAGAGAAAACAGGAAGTCAGATGCATGATCTGCTGCATAGAGATTCTGTTTCTTTACTCTGTGATCAGACTCATCATGATTTCACCTGGTGAGCAATAAATAACTAGAAACTCCTCAGAACACCCCAGCATTGTTCTGCAAAGGCAAGCAGCACGTGCTCTTCAGATCTAGTTTATCACCCCAGTAGTTTGGGGCTTGTCAAGACAGATACGGAGATGTCATTTTTTCCAAATACAATCACACACCCACACAAACACACCCCAGTTTACCTGCTGTCGCCCTTTCCCAGGTTTCCAATGGCCGGATACAGGATGGTCTGATTTCCTTCCATGTCCACAACACATTTGGTCTTTAAATCTCGCTCTATAAAAAGCACATCAATCAATCAAAACTGGTCATGATATAGTTTGCGTCATCGCTCACAAACAGCATTTTATATGCAATATCTCATATCTAATTATATATGTAATTGAACAAATAACTGAAATTTGCACCATTTTTGAAATATGTTTGTTTCTATATAAAGAGCTAATTTGCAAAAACAGACAACTCCGTTTTTAACATTTCTCAAAAATCACGTTTTTTCATTGTGCATTCTAATTAATCTCAGTCAAATTGCAGTTAGGTTATTTTGACTAGGTTAAAAAATTACTTAAACAGCTAACTAACAGAACAAAACAATAAAAAAAACATAATAAAAAACATGATTTTTGATCTGTTTCTGCAAATAAACTTCATTATATATATATATATATATATATATATATATATATATATATATATATATATATATATATATATATATATATAGTTTATATATATACACACATTTTCGAAAATACAGCATGCATATGCAAAATAAAAACAAAGTTTATGCAGTTAAAAACATTTTTTTTCATTTTTATTATTCCAACACCCACAATAGTCACTGTCCCGCATAAAAGGAAGGTTTACTTTCATAAATGAGGATTATAAATTAAATAAGGGCCACAGAAAACCAGTGGTCTCCACCCCTGCTGCTGGAGAGCTACTGTCCTGCAGATTTCAGCTCCGACCCAAATCAAACACACTTGAAGCAGCTAATCAAGGTGTTCAGGGCTACTTGATAATTACAGACAGGTGTGTTGGAGCAGGGCTGGAACTGAAGTCTGCAGGACGGTACAGTAGTGCTCCAGGAGGAGGGTTGGAGATCCCTGCTCTTAACATTAAACACACACACACAATGTGACAGTCACACTCACCTCTCCTGTTCATGGGTCGCACCCGGACCGCCACTTTCACATTTGACTCATTCACAGCACTTTCCTCCATCATGAAGATCTTCTGCACCTGTCTCACCGGTTCCTGTGTTATTATGAGCAGTAACCCCATTAAACAAACATTTAATACTACAAATTATGAGCTTAATTTGTCAAACAGCTCTGAATGATCTTTTAAACATTGTAACACTGTTTCAAGTGTTTGAGCTGTAACAAGGTTCCAAAAATGATACAATTTAGAATACAGTTCAAGAAGTTTTAGGTTAGATTGCAGTAAAACCTAGCTTCACCTGTTCAGTGAG
>NC_056616.1:22310964-22315964 GCF_018340385.1 Cyprinus carpio | reverse complement strand
TTACAGTCCAAGATTATCCAAACTCCCAGGATGGGTTTCCAAAGATGGAGCCGTAAACCTGGAAAAAGTGAGTACTTGTGTGACACCGAAATAATCACAGTCCTCTATTTAAAACATATGAATGAATTCAAATATATTTCCATGATTGAACTGTGTTGTGTGTGTGTGTTGTAGGAGTTGAAGGAATGCTCAGGACGAGTGTTTGTGGATTCGCAGCCCGAATTTTGCCTCCCTGAAGTAAATATTAGCTCTCTTACATAAATAAACCTCTCCCTCCTTCTGTCCCATCTGTGCAGCAGACAGGGTTTTGTTAAAGAAATGACTTTTTCAGAAAGAGCTGCTGGACCTCTCCACCATAGACGTGATCCTGATCTCAAACTATCACTGCATGATGGCTCTGCCGTATATCACCGAGCACACGGGCTTCACCGGGACCGTATACGCCACTGAACCCACCCTACAGATCGGCAGGTGCTCCCACTCACCACCGCTTTCAGACAAATTGGGATGCATTCAGTCTCTTATTTTTAAAAGCTTTAAAAAGTTACCCGACCCTAAACTTGAACGATGTCACATTAGCGGCCCTTGATTCCTCGCTTGATCTAATGCTGAGCTCTCGGCGGTTCTGTGGTGTTGTGTCTGCTTCAGGCTGCTGATGGAGGAGTTGGTGACGTTCATGGAGCGAGTACCGAAGGCTCAAGCTGCGACCTGCTGGAAGAACAAAGAAATACAGCGGTACTGAACTCACACTGCAGCTCATTCTGAGCAAATCCACCAGCTCTGACAACAGTTCACTCCAGGGGTGCATGAATGAGAACGCACACAAACGTGTCTGTGTGCAGCTTAGGTTGCTAATTCATTTTTTTGTAGTTCATCAGCTAGATATTGAGGGTTTTGTCTTTTTTAAGATATCTTTAATATAACTAAATAAAATAGTATTTAATACTTTTTTTGTTAGTTAATCTGCTAGACATCGTGGGCGCTTAAAGACACCTATACTATAATGTACAGTCATATAATTAATATTTCAAGGTTAAATAAAAATAACAAAACCATATTTTTTGTTGTTAATCGGCTAGATATTGTGGGTTTTGTCTTGCTAAAGAAATCTAATCCAAAGTAATATAATAATAAAATGTATAATTCAATGTTAAATTATCAAAATAAAATTATATTTCATTCATTTAATTATTTGTAGTTCATTTTGCTAGATATTTTGGGTTTTGTCGTATTAAAGAAACGTGTGAAATATATTTAGTAATTCAACATTAAATGAATACAATTCTATTTCATTAATTAAATTTTTCCTGTGTATCAGATTTTGTATTATTAAGGACATCAGTGATATAATATAAAATAATATCATGCATAATTAAATATTTACTAAATCATTTTCAAAGTTATTGAATAATAAAAATAAAGTTATTAAATGATTTTCTAGCTCATTGGCTAAATATTGTGGGTTTGTGTTTTTTAAAGACATCTAGAATATAAATAGACATTATTATTAAATTTAATATATAGAAATAATACATTTAATAATATATAATGTAATTAATATTTGAATATTAAATTAATCAAATAATAATAAAAAAGTTAGTTTTTTTCTTCGTAATAGTCACTGGAGGCTGATGATCACTGTTTGTGTTTCAGGCTGCTCCCGGGGCCTCTGAAGGACGCGGTGGACGTCTGGAGCTGGAGGAAGTGTTACAGCGTGCAGGAAGTCAATTCTGCCCTCAGTAAAGTCCAGCTGGTGGGATACTCTCAGAAAGTGGTGAGGTCCTCATTTCGACACTCCAGGCTAAACTCAAAGGCGTGAATGCGTCTCTCAGCTGAATCTGTGTCTCGGTCTGTCAGGAGCTGTTCGGAGCGGTGCAGGTCACGCCGCTGAGTTCGGGATATTCTCTGGGCAGCTCAAACTGGATCATTCAGTCGCATTATGAGAAAGTGTCTTATGTGTCTGGCTCGTCTCTGCTCACCACACACCCTCAGGTGACGCCACACACACACACACACACACACACACACACGCATCTGAAGCAGCATCACACGTGTCCTTGAGAGAAAACACAATCCCTTAAATCATGCAAGAATCCTTCAAGTCGAAAGAAATGCAGTATCATAAAATCTATTAAATAATAAAATATTCATTCAAATTAAAACAAAATTAATAGTATTATTTACAAATGAATTTGTTTTACAGCAGAATGTAGTAATAAAAAAGATCCATTTAAAATGGACCGCTTTTTTGTACGCATGGCATAGCAACACTGAAATCAATCCTAAATCAAGTCCAGTGTTGTTATTGCTAACTAAAACTAAAACCATTAAATATGATTTTTGATTAGGGGAATAAAGCTTAAAAAAAAAAATCATAATATTAGATGAAAAACTTACACTTAACAAAAATAAGCAAAAATGAGAAATGCCTTGAAAACTACTAAGTTAAAGTACTTAAACTACTCAAACTAAAACAAAAATAAACTAAAGCTATATAAATAAAAAGACCAAAAATGAATAAAAATGACAAAAGCACATTACAAAAATACTAAAATTTTTAAATAATAAAAACATGAAAAGTTGACTTAAAATATAAAAATAAAACCTAATCCAAAATATTAATAACACAATAATAATATAGAAATAATAAATTATATAAATAAGTCTGGTCGAGTGCTTTTTTTTAGAAATGTTGAAATGAGAAAAATTAGAAATGTTGCCTTGGCAACTAACTGAAAGGAAATAAGTTTAAGTGCTGAAATTACTAGAACTGAAACAGAATTTAAATAAAAAAGAAAACTTTAAAATTCCAAAAGCACATAATGAAACTGCTAAGACTTAAACTGAAAATAAAAAAATAAAAATAAAAAATATATATAAAATAAAGAAATCTAGTTCAAAATAATACAAATTTCCAAATCACATAACAAAAAAAGCTAATTCAGAATATTAATAAATATCATAATAGTATATAAACAATACCAAATAAAAAACACTGGTTGAGTAATATGATTTCTAACATAAGATCACACTTCATTGATATCAGTTGTGAGTTCAGTCTCTTAATAGTAATGAATAAAAATGATGACAATCTCTTTTGTTAACTGAAATAAAGCTGAGAAGTATATCAATATTAGACGCGATGCACTTTGTTGACGTCTCCTGTGAGCTGTGTGACTGTTCTCTTCGGGTGCTGGACAGTAAGACGGCTCATTCGGGTCTTCACCTCTGGTATAAAACAGCAGTTTTTCTTTGTGCAGCCCATGGAGCAGAGCTCTCTGAAGAACAGCGACGTGCTCATCCTGACGGGCCTGACCCAGATCCCCACCGCCAACCCAGACGGCATGCTGGGAGAATTCTGCAGCAACCTGGGTGAGTCTGACACCGCTGCAGCCTGTTACGTAAGAGCGCGCCTGACTCCGTGCTGTCTCTCCCCTCAGCCATGACCATCCGTGCCGGCGGGAACGTGCTGGTGCCGTGTTATTCGTCCGGGGTCATCTACGACCTGCTGGAGTGTCTGTATCAGTTCATGGACTCGGCTAACCTGGGCAGCACCCCGTTCTACTTCATCTCCCCCGTGGCCAACAGCTCGCTGGAGTTCTCGCAGATCTTCGCAGAATGGTACGATCACAAACCGCTTCCAGTAATGTGCTGGCTTTAACAAGAAGAGATAGAATGACTGTTTCTGTTACTAAACAGTACCATGGGAATCATAGCTTCTGCCAAAATACTAGAGTTGCTACAGTTATTATTTTAGGAAAACTGTTTGGTCGCAGTTTCAGTCACCTTGTCCTTGCAACAAATGAAATTCAGTCCATCAAAATGACTTCATCGATCATTATAAATGTTCACAACGTTTGTTGGTACAAACTGTATGGGGTCCCCATGGTCATGGAAAACCATCAACAAGTCATGGAAAATTAATAGCCGCATTTTTTTTTTTTTTTTTCCAAAGTTTTTTTCTTATTAAAGACATCTGTAATATTTAATAAATATAATATAATGATTAAATAATTAAAAAATAAAATTATATTTAATATTTATATTTTTTCTTGTTAAGACTAGATCTTGCGGGGTTTGTCTTATTAAATACATCTGTAATATAATATAATGTAATACATTAAAAATAGATTATTTATAATCTAAAATTTTTCTTGTTTATCAGCTAGATATTGTGGGGTTTGTTTGATCAAAAACACCTGTAATATGATATAATATTAAATTATATAAATAATAAATTATTTTTTTTCTTCTCTCTTATGTTTCTTAAGTTATGTTTTATTAAAGACATCTGTAATATATATAATTAAAATGTATAGTTATTCATTGAATAATAAAATTAATAAAATAAAATTATACCTAGTATTTTGTTCATCAGTTAGATATTGTAGGGATTTTTATTAAAGACATTTTGAATATATTAAATTAAAATGTAATATAATAATTTAATTTTAACTAATATAATCAAAAAAAAAATCTAGTTCGTCAATTATATATTGTGGATTTTGTTTTATTGAAAACATCTGTAATATATAAAATAATAATTTAAAATTAATAAAATAAAAAATATATTAAATTTTTTTTCTAGTTCATAAGCTTTATATTGTGGGCTTTGTCTTGTTAAAGACATCTGTAATGAAGTATAATATAATATCATTAAATATTAAATTAACAGAATAAAATTAATCAAATCCTATGTAACTGTATTTGTTTGCATTTCATTCTCATATTGTGGGATTTGTCTTATAAATGACATCTGTAACACTTCACTTTATTCATAATGGAGTATTAATTAATATTCATAATTGAGTATTAATTAAATTATGTGTGTGTGTGTGTGTGTGTGTGTGTGTGTATATATATCCACCCCAAGTGATGGAATGGTTCACAGAAAAAAAATATACACACACACACAACTCCATATATTTCTTAAAAAGTTTTTTTTTTTTTTTCATCATTCACTGGTAGCGTCACTGAAGATCACTGGTGTAATAATATTC